>NW_028073751.1:3493021-3630554 GCF_014824575.4 Sturnira hondurensis
TAAAATGAAGGAGAGAATCCTAGAAGCAGCAAGAGATAAGGGGACAGTCACCTACAAAGGAGTACCCATCAGACTGTCAGCGGATTTCTCAAAAGAGACCTTACAGGCAAGAAGGGGCTGGAAAGAAGTATTCCAAGTCATGAAATCCAAAGACCTACAGCCAAGATTGCTTTATCCAACAAAGCTTTTATTTAGAATGGAAGGACAGATAAAGTGCTCCTCAGATAAGATCAAATTCAAGGAGTTCATCATCACCAAGCCCTTATTATATGAAACGTTAAAGGGACTTATATAAGAAAAAGAAGATGAAAAATATGAACAGTGAAAGGACAGCAAACTCACAGTTATTAACAACCACACCTAAAACAAAAGCAAACCAAGAGGACAGCTAGATCAGGAGCGGAAGCACAGAAATGAAGAACACATGGAGGGTTAGAAACAGGGGAGTAGGAGGAGGAGAAGGGGGGAGAAGCTACAGAGAATAAGGAGCATAGATGGTAGGTAGAAAATAGACAAGGGGGAGGCCAAGAATAGTATGGGAAAAACAGAATCTAAATAACTTGTGACATGGACATAAACAAAAGGGGGGATGGTGGGGGAGGGGTGTGCAGGGTGGAGGGGAATGAAGGGGGGGAGTAGGGCAACTGTAATGGCATAATCAATAAAAAATATTTTTATGAAAGAAAAAAACATTTCTCAAAATCCTGTGAAAACTGCTCTGTTAAGAGTGCTTTCATTCATATGTTAAGGGTCCGAGCAGGAAACCCTAAAGTTTCTGCAAAACTCCCTTTCTGACAGACTTTGACTCAGACTAAGCCCTCAGATTTCTTTGAAATGTTATCTACTGTTTGATCCTTGCCGCCTTGTATTCCTGTGTATTACAACCCAATAAAAGCCCCTGGAGGAAGGGGCTCGAGGCCCTTCCCTTTTGAGGGATCGGCCACCTCTTCTCCCCAAGCAGATCATGTCTTGGTAGTGTTTACTTTCATCCGTGGCAGAGGAGGGGACTTGAGGGAAAAGTCACCCCCACAGATTGTGGTTGGGTTCTCAGTCAGTCAGGGCACATGCCTGGGTTGCAGGCCAGTTCCCAGCAGGGAATACACAAGAGGCAACCATACATTAATGTTTCTCTCCCTCTCTCCTTCCCTTTCCCTCTAAAGATAAATAAATAAAATCTTTTTAAAAATGCAAGCAAAAACAATCAGGAAAAGCTGACCTGTGTAGCTCAGTTGGTTGGGCATCATCCCACAAAGCACAAGGTCACCAGTTCAATTCCTGGTCAGGGCACATGCCTTGGTTGCAGGTTCAGTCCCAGTCAGGGCATGTATGAGAGGCAGCCCATTGATGTTTCTCTCTCATATTGATGTTTCTCTCCCTTACTTTCTCCCTCCCTTCTGTTCTCTCTAAAACAAACAAACAAACTAATAAATAAGTTTTTAAAAAGCTAGTGTGGATTTATGTCTGTTTTGTTCATTCCTATATACCCAGGGTCGAAAAGAATGTTTGGCAAACAGGGCATGTGCAATAAATTATTGTTGACTGGGCACCAAATTCATGGGGAAATTACAATTGCCCAGTGAATGTATGAAGGACTCTCAGCTTCACTAGTAATTAGGAACTCATAAATAATATCTCATTTTCCCCATCTGGTGAAAATTTAAATAGATTGATTACAAGTTTATTTGGAGGGTGTTTTCGCATATCTGTCAAAAAATTCAAATCTACAAACTTGCTATCCAGTAATTCCACCCCTAAGCATTCATCCTAAAATCATACTGGCACATATGTACAAATATGTATAATAATGTTTTTTAAAAAAAATATATTTTATTGATTATGCCATTACAATTGTCTTGTTCCCCCCTTCACACCCCTGCCCCACCATTCCCCCCCTTTCATTCATGTCCATGTGTCACAAGTTCTTTAGATTCTGTATTCCCCATAGTATTCCTGCCCTCCACCCTGTTTATATTTTACCCACTGTCTATGCTATTTATTCTCTGTACCTTCTCCCCCCTTCTCCTCCTCCCACTCCCCTGTTGCTAACCCTCCATGTGATCTCCATCTCTATGGTTCTGCTCCTGATCTAGCTGTCCTCTTAGTTTGCTTTTGTTTTAGGTGTGGTTGTTAATAACTGTGAGTTTGCTGTCCTTTCACTGTTCATATTTTTTGTCTTCTTTTTCTTAGATAAGTCCCTTTAACATTTCATATAATAAGAGCTTGGTGATGATGAACTCCTTGAACTTGGCCTTATCTGAGAAACCTCTTTATCGCCCTTCCATTCTAAGTGAGAGCTTTGTTGGATAAAGCAATCTTGGCACCCGGAACCAGTTGGGGTGCGGGGCAGACTGACCGCGGTCGAACATTCGCATACAGTGAGACGGACCACGCAGGCCCCAGGGGGCGAGGGCTGACGGCGGTGGCACACTCGCGTGCAGTGGGACAAAACTCGTGGGCCCGGTGATGGCAGCAACTGTGGCACCGGTGAGGGCCGAGGCGGCAGGCTGCAGACAGGACGCCATAGTCCCTCTTTGACCCCGCCCCCACATACAACGTCACAACCCAGCGACTTAGTTGCCATGTTCTAGAGAACACTTTAGGGCTCTGATCCTGCTATGGAACAGGCACGAACAGCCCAAAAGATGGTGCAAGAAGAACTCAAAGTCCCAGACTGAGAAATTGCCAGCCTCTCAGAAGCACAATTCAAGACACTATTTATCAGGATGCTCAGAGAACTGGTAGATTATAGTCACAAATTAGAGGAACATATGAAGGCTAAACTAATTGAAATGAAGGGAGATGCACAGGAAACCAATAGTGATGGAAAGGAAACTGGGGCTCAAATCAATGGAAGGACCAGAAGGAAGAACAAAATATCCAACCAGAAAGGAATGAAGAAATGAGAATTCAAAAAAATGAGGAGAGGCTTAGAAACCTCCAGGACATCTTTAAACGTTCCAACATCCGGATTATAGGGGTACCAGAAGGGGGAAAGAAACAGCCACGAGTGGAAAATGTATTTGAACAAATAATAAAGGAGAACTTCCCCAGTCTGGCAAAGGCAATAGACTTCCAGGAAATCCAGGAAGCTCAGACCTCAGAGTGAGGTCCACATCTTGGAGGTAAGCCCATAAGCACATACACAACTTTATAGGATCACTCTTCTGATATCCCTTGTTCTCAATGACACTCTGGGGTCTCTTTCTGGTCCTTCAGTCTGAAGGCTGGGGCTTCAGTTTCCATTTTCTGCCCATGATGGTGTCTGCATTAAGGACTGAGAAGATGGGTGACAGAAAGATACCTTTTGCAACAACATAGGTGGACCTAGAGTATTATGCTAAATGAAATAAGCCAGTCAGATAAAAATAGTACCTCATGATTTCACTTATATGTGGAATCTAATGAACAAGATAAACTAACAAACACAGTGGAGACAGACTCATGAATACAGAGAAAAGACTCACAGTTGTCAGAGGGGAGGGTTGGGGGTGAGTGAGAAGGGTGAGGGGATTAAGCAAAGGAAAAAAGAAAGTCTTGTGGACATAGACAAGAGTATGGTAACTGCCAGAGGGAAGTGGGGAGATAGAAGAAGGGGAAGGGGGATAAATGGTGATGGAAGGAGTGGTAGACACAGAATACAATATACAGATGATGTATTGTAGAATAGTTTACCTGAAACTGATATAATTTTATTAACCAATGTCACCCCAATAAATTCAGTTAAAAACAGCCCAGTATACTATTCAAAAAAGTGGGAGGGAAAAGCAACAGGGGTTTGTTCAATGTTTTTGGGTTCACAGATCCTCTGGTCAGAGAGAAGGATTTCCCTTCCTCAGAGTTTTAGGCACCTCCTTGGTATCTGGAGATTTGGCAGGAAAAAAGAAAAAAAGAGAACCCTTACTACCACCTCTGAGATCTACTACTCTTCTTTCTGGTTCCAAGACCAGAAAGAGAAAGATTCTATTGGAACTCTTGTCTTCAGCTGGTGTGCACTTCTGCATTTCAGGCTGCCTTTGAGTTCAGATTGGGCAGTGTCAGAGGAGGAAAATGGTGCTGGTTTAGTGGAACTTCAAATTTTTGTCTCTTTTGCAAACCTGTCTGCTACATTCTATCTAGCATGTATAATTTTATTCACTGGGAGAATGTAACTATATAGGGTGGAGTGTAATTACTCCATTTCCATGGAATGAGAATTTTCTTATATTTTATCAGAATCTGTCTTTTAGAAAAAAATGTATAATTTCAAAAGTTGGACAAATAAAAATTGTCCAGTAGTTTGACACATCATTCATGCAACCAAGACCACAAGTGTAATATTTGGGAACAGATTTCATTTTATTAGGTATGACAATTCCATCATCAAGAAGCATGAGTTGTATTTCATATGTGGAACCAATGCCTAAGATGCTCCTTAAGTATCTGGTCTGGTATCTATTTTGGGGGGCTTATGAATCTTAGCTTTAAAAAGAATAAGGAACATTACTTATTGGCAGCCAAGGAATCATAGAAAATATTAGGAAACCTAGAAAAAAAGAAGATATTACTCACATCCACTGGTGCTGAAGACAGAACCTGATTGAGATGGGTATCTTGGTTTTCTTTTTTTAAAAGACTTTATTTACTTATTTTTAGAGAGATGGAAAGAGGGTAAAAGAGAGAAACATCGATCATTTTCCTCTTCAGTGAACCCTGACCGGGATGGATCCTGCAACCCAGGTGTGTGCCGTGACAGGAAATCAAATCAATAACGTTCAGCTTCATGGGGATGACACCCAACCAACTAAGCCACATGGGTCAGGGCTTGATTTTGGTTTTCTAACGTTGGAACAGACGAGCAAACAAGACAACATATGTGGAAGATAATGAGTATTGCATATGCAATTTACATTCCTTACATGATGTCTTGACAGTTGTTAATTCTATGGAGCTAGTACTGCCTCAGTGCTATATGACTCTGGATTTATTTACCATACCAAGACTTATGTGGATAGTGAATACCCTTCATTTAATCTATAACTCTAGTCAAACCATCACTAAACAAAACCTGGGTAAGACAGCCTTTTAACAATGAAGAATAATATTTCAGAATTATGTATAGTCACATAAAAGGATTAAGAAAATAACCAAAGCATGGAAATGAAGCAAAAAGTTAACAGTATGACTTTTCAAAATAATTTTAGGGTATTTTCTTAAATTAAAAAAAATATTTTTAGAGAAAAGAGAAGGGATGGAGAAAGACAGGAGATCATCAATATATAGATGCCTCTCACATCCCCCCTACTGGGGACCTGGCCCACAACTCAGGCATGTGCCCTGACAGGAAATGGAACCTGTGACTTTTTAGTTTGCAGGCCAGTGCTCAATCCACTGAGCCATAGCCAGGGCCATTTTCTTTTATTTTTGAAAAAAATATTGTATGTATGTATGTATGTATGTATTTTTAGAGAGGGGGGAAGAGAGGGAGAAAGAGAGAGAGAGGGAGGAAGAAATATTGATATGAGAGAGAAACATCATTAATTGTTTTCTGTATGTGACCCAACCAAGGATTGAACCCACAACCTAGATATGTGCCCTGGCTGGGAATCGAACCTGCAGTCTTTCAGTGCATGGGATGATACTCCAACCAACAAAGCCACCTGGCCAGGGCCAATTGTAGGTATTTTTAACTGGGAGGATATTCATATGGGGAATATTATGGTTACAAGATTATTAGAAAGTTGTAAATAGTAAGCTGCACAAAACTAACTTACTGGTAAAACTATTTCCTCTGAGAATGCTATTAGAGATATAGCAGTCTCTTCTATTACCACAATAGTCTTTGGACTCAGAATTACAGAGGGTGGAAACTGAATATGTGATATTGGAATTAAAGAACCAGATTAAGAAATACTACACTTGATTTCAAGGCCTCTATTTTTTGAAATGACTGAAAGTGTGAGAGCATGTTTGAAAGGTGTCTCAACAAAGTTTTTAACCCAAATTATTACCTACAAAAATAGAATTCTGTCATTTTATAAAACAATGTATAATAGACAGAAACTCTGAAAGCAATATCATAAATACAATCCTTTTCAATATTAAGAGAAAATTTGCTTTAATTAGAAATGATGTAATCAGCCCTGGCTGGTGTAGCTCAGTGGATTGAGCACGGGCCTGTGAAGCAAAGGGTCACTGGTTCGATTCCCAGTCAGGGCATATGCCTGGGTTGCAGGAAGGTCCCCAGTACGGGACACACAAAAGGCAACCAAACATTGATTCTTCTCTCCCCCTCTTTCTCCTTCCCTTCCCCTCTAAAAATAAATAAATAAAATATTTTTTAAAAATTGTGTAATTATAAAAAATGTGGCATGACCTTCAGTAATGAATATTGATTTATTCAACTTCAGAGAACTCATACTAGTAAAAAATACAAGGAATATAAAGAATGTAAAAAAGTGCTTAAATTTAATTCACTCCTGATGACACCAAAGAGAATTCATACTGGTGAGAAATTTTATGAATGTTAAGAATGTGAGCCTTGGCTAGTGTAGCTCAGTGGATTGAGTGTGGGCCTATGAACTAAAGGATCGCGGTTTGATTCTCAGTCGGGGCACATGCCTGGGTTGCAGGCCAGTTCCCAGCAGGGGGCACATGAGAGGCAACCATACATTGATGTTTCTCTCCCTCCTTCCCTTCTCCTCTAAGGATAAATGAATAAAATCTAAAAAAAAAAAGAATGCGAGAAAGCTATTATTTGTGTAGATAATTTAGTGAACACCACAAAATTCATACTTGGGAAAAATCCGGTTAACATAAGAAATGTAGGAATGTTTTTAAAACTAATTGAGTTCTTCACACCAGAGAATTTATATTTGTGATAAACTGAATATTAGTAATGTAGGAAAGCCTTTATTGCGTGTGGACAAATTAGTTAACATAAAGAATTTATATTGATGAGATGGAAGGAAACTTGAATTGGGGTGGTAAGTATACAACATAATATATGGATGATGCATTGTAGAATGGTATACCTGAAACTTGTATAATTTTACTAACCAATGTCACTCCAGTAAATTCAATAAAAAGGAAAATTTATACTGATGAAAAACCTTATGAATGTAAGAAATGTAGAAGAATGTTTAGAATAAATTTCGTTCTTATTACAAATAGAGAATTCATACTGGTGATGTGTTTATGGATATTAGAAATGTAATAAAGCCTTAATTGTATGTGGACAATTTCTTCACATTAGAGAATTCATACAGGTGAGAAACCATAAAAATGTAAAGAATGTGAAAATGTCTTTAGACCTAAATGGGTGCTTTCTTCACACTGGAGAATTCATACTGGTGGTAAATCTTATGTATGTAAAGAATGAAGGAAAGCCTTTATTGTGTGTGGACAGGTTAATAAAAATAAGAGAATTCATACAGATGAGTAATCACTGAAATATAAAGAATGTGGGAATGTCTTTAGACCTAACTGAGTTCTTTCTTCAAGCCAGAGAATTCATACTGATGATAACAATTATTAATGTAAAGAATGTAGAAAGCTTTATTGTATGTGGACAAATTAATATCAGAGAATTTTTACTGGTGAGATACCTGACTAGTATAATAAATGTGGGAAGTTATCTTTTTAGTTTTGTTTGTTTTTTGTTGTTTATTTTGTTTTAGCTTTTTTAAGATTTTACATTTGTGAACTTATTTTTAGAGAGAAAAGAAGTGAGGGAGAAAGAGAGGGAAAGAAACATGAAGTGTGAGAGAAACAACAGTTGCCTCTTGCATGCCCCCAACCAGGGACCTGGCCCACAACCTAGGCATGTGCCCTGACTGGGGATTGAATCAGTGACTTTTGACTCACAGACCAGCACTCAATCCACTGAGCCACACCAGCTAGGGCAATGTAGGAAGATATTTGGACTTACTATATACTAGAGAATTCATACTGCTGAGAAGTTTTATTAATATAACAAATTAATTAAAGCCTTTACTGTGTGGACAACTAACACAATATCACATCAATTAATATTGGTAAAAACCTCTACTAATGTAATCAAAGTGGGGAAATGATTACTATATATCAACAAGTTACTTGAAAATAGAGTACTCATTAGGTAAGGAGCTCTTTGAATGCAAAGAATGTGTGAAGGCTTTTAGATACAATTCAAACTTAAATATATGTTGATGAATTTATATTGGTGTGAATTATAATGGATGTGGTGAATGTAAGAAAGTCATTAGTCGGGGAAGACATCCTAAAATGTAAAAGAAATCATATTAATGAAAACCATATAGAATATGTGGAGAGACCTTAAGCAGTAGCTATCAAGTTACCTCAGAGAATTCATACAGGGGAGAAATTCTCTAAGTGCAAGATATATGGCAAGACCTTTATTCATGCTAGAGGTCTTAATTTTTATTATATAATTAATTCTGGTAAAAATAAATTTAAGGAATGTAAAAAAGCCCTTAAGAAATATTTATATCTTTCTCAGAAAAAGAGAATTTATAATATAACTTAATTAACTGATAATTTAATTAACTAAGACCACTTTTTATGCTTTTGTTTTTAAAATATAAGAATATTTATTCTAGAACAAAATGGAGAATGTAGAAATTCTGCATACTAATTTAAGCTCATATATCTTTGGCATAATTTTACCAGGTACAATTTGGAATCACAGTGGTTACTCTGGAGAACAATTTGATGTGGACTAGATTGTATGTTTTGTCTTTTTAAAATATTTTATTGTATTTTCCCATTACTATTTATCCCCTTATACCCTCTTTCACCTCAACCCACCCCCTCCCCAACCCTACCCCCTGCAATCACCATACTGTTGTTCTTGTCCATGAGTTCTTTCTCTTTTTGGCTTGATCACTTCACTCCTATCCCAACTCATTTTGTATATTTTGATACACCTTAGAACAGAAAGGAAATAATATTTCTACTTCCCAAAGGCATGCTTTCTTTAATTGGTAGGAGTATTCCAACTTGAAATTGGACTTAAAACTGCCTTGCCAAATAATTCCTTAGGTAAAGCAAATTAAAAATATGAGACACTTAGAACTACCTCATTTTTAGATCCATAAAAAACCCATTACATTATTTTCCCTATCTCTTTTATTCTTTTTTTAAAGAATTTATTCATTAACTTTAGAGAGGAGAGGAGGGAGAGAGAAACACCAGTGTGTGAGAGATAAATCGATTGGTTGCCTCTCGCATGCCCTCTCACAACTAGGGACCTGGCCCACAACCCAGGCATGTGCCCCGACTGGGAATCCTACTTGCGACCTTTCAGTTTGCAGGCTGGTTCTCAATCCACTGAGCCACACCAGCCAGGGCTCTTTTATTCTTTTCTTAACCTTCCTTCACATCCAGGACCTTGTTCAATTCTCATTGATTCCTTACCTTTACTGCTCCTTCGCCTTTTTTAAAAAAAAATCCTCACCCAAGGATATGCTTACTGATTTTAGAAAGAGAGGAAGAGAGGTGGGGGCTGGGGACAGAGAGAAAAAGAGAGAAAGAGAGGGAGAGAGAAAGAAATATCAGTGTAGGAGAGAGATATCAATTGATTGCCTCCCGTATGCACTGGGGATTGAACCTGAAGCCTAGGTATGTGCCCTGACTGGGAATGGAACCTGAAACCTTTGATGCACGAGTCAATGTTCCAACCAACTGAGTCACCCAGCCAAAAAAGGCATCCTTTGCCTTTTTAAAAATTTTAATTTTTGTTCAAGTACAGTTTTCTGCCTTTTACCCCCATCCCAGCCCACCTCCCAGCCCTCCCCACTTCCCTCCCATTTATACCCCCCTCGTTATTGTCCATGTGTTCTTTATACTTGTTTCTGCTTTGCCCTTTTTAAAACTCACACCATAACCCAAAACAAAAAGAGAAAAATGTCTACCAAGATGATCATGTATTTTTTTCTTTTATTGATATGGAATATTATAATAATTGATTTTCAGATGATGAAAGAACCTTGTATTATCAGGATAATACACCACTAGCCATGATTCATGACCTTTTTAAAATTTCAGTGGTCTATGCTGTTTATTCTCTGTACCATCTTCCCCCTTCTCCTCCTCCCACTCCCCTGTTGCTAACCCTCCATGTGATCTCCATTTCTATGTTTCTGCTCCCGATCTAGCCGTCCTCTTAGTTTGCTTTTGTTTTAGGTGTGGTTGTTAATAACTGTGAGTTTGCTGTCCTTTCACTGTTCATATTTTTCATCTTCTTTTTCTTATATAAGTCCCTTTAACATTTCATATAATAAGGGCTTGGTGATGATGAACTCCTTGAACTTGGCCTTATCTGAGAAACCTCTTTATCTGCCCTTCCATTCTAAGTGAGAGCTTTGCTGGATAAAGCAATCTTGGATGTAGGTCTTTGGATTTCATTACTTGGAGTACTTCTTTCCAGACCCTTCTTGCCTATAAGGTCTCTTTTAAAAAATCCGCTGGCAGTCTGATGGGCACTCCTTTGTAAGTGATTGTCCCTTTATCTCTTGCTGCTTCTAGAATTCTCTCCCTCATTTTAATCTTGGCTAATGTAATTATGATGTGCCTTGGTGTGTTACTCCTTGGGTCTACCTTCTTTGGAACTCTCTGAGCTTCCTGGATTTCCTGGAAGTCTATTTCCTTTGCCAGATTGGGGAAGTTCTCCTTTATTATTTGTTCAAATACGTTTTCCACTCGTTGCTGTTTCTTTTCCCCTTCTGGTACCCCTATAATTCGGATGTTGGAATGTTTAAAGATGTTCTGGAGGTTCCTAAGCCTCCCCTCATTTTTTGAATTGTTGTTTCTTCATTCTTTTCTGTTTGGTTGTTTCTTTCTTCCTTCTGGTCCACTCCATTGATTTTAGTCCCAGTTTTCTTCCTATCACTATTAGTTTCCTGTGCATTTTGCTTCATTTCACTTAGTGTAGCCTTCATTTTTTCATCTAATTTGTGACTAAAATCAACCAGTTCTATGAGCATACTGATCACCAGTGTTTTGAACTGTGCATCTGATAGGTTGGCTGCATCTTTGTTGCTTAGAAGTATTGGCTCTGGGACTTTGAGCTGTTCTGCTTGAGCCATAATGTTTTGGTCTGTTTGCAAGTGTTACATATGAGGAGCGGAGGCTTATGTGTTCACCAGGGCAGGTCTACCCAGTCGCTGGGTCGTGACTGGGGGCGGGTCAGAGAAGGAGAAATGGCATTTGTTCCACTCTCTCTCTGATTTCTGTCCTCTCTGCCACTTCCTACCAGCAAATTGGGCCCTTCTGGTGCTGGGTATGTGGGCTTGCGTACATTCCAGGATCCTGTGGGTCTCCCAAGCAAACTCTCCTGTGAGGCTGGGAGCCTCTCCCAGCACCTCAAACTCTGAAAGTTTTTCCAGTCGGTGCTTTTAGGCTTTATTTCCCATCGCTGGGGCCCTGGGTTGTGCAGTCTGTCTCACTGACCGTTTTTAAACCTGCCTGGTTTATCTGCACGCGAATGTGTGTCTGGGGTCAGCCAGCTACCTTGCGAGCCTTACTGGGTTTTCATCCTGTGCCTGCCCAGTCCAATAACCACTGCCTTTTCCTGCCAGGATCCTTCTCCACCGCACGCTGACTTGGCCCCTCTTACTGGTCTGGATGGATGGTTCATTGTTGTCAGACTTCTGTACAGTTCAATTTTCTGTCTGTTTTGTTTGCGTTTTTGTTTCTAAATCTTTGTTGTCCTTAAATTTGGTTGTGTGAGGAGGTACAGTATTTTCACCTATGCCTCCACCTTGGCAGGAAGTCCCAATTTGTACTTCTTAATTCCTGAACCTTTTCCCCCATTCTCACCCTTCCCCCTCCCAACTGATAACTCTCTGCATCATTTCCATATCTGTGATTCTGTTTCTGTTTTGCCTGTTTGCTTAGTTTGTTTTTAAGATTCAATTGTTAATAGTTGTGAATTTATTGCCATCTTAATGTTAATAGTTTTTATCTTTTTATTAAATAAACCTCTTTAACATTTCATATAATAATGACTTGGTGATGATAAATTCCATTAGCTTTACATTGTTTGGGAAGCACTTTATCTGCCCTTCCATTCTAAATGATAGCTTTGCTGGATAGAATAATTTAGGTTGTAGGTCCTAGCTTTACATCAGTTTGAATACTTCTTGCCAGTCCCTTCTTGCCTGCAAAGTTTCTTTTGAGAAATCAGCCAAAAGTCTTAGGAGAACTCCTTTGTAGGTAATGATCTGTTTTTTTCTTGCTGCTTTTAAGATTCTCTCTTTATCTTTAACCACTGGCATTTTGATTATGATGTGTCTTGGTGTAGTCCTCTTTGGTTCCATCCTGTTTGGGATGCTGTGCTTTCTGGACTTATATATCTATTCCATTTGCTAAATTTAGGAAGTTTTCTTTCATTAGTTTTTCATAAAGTTTTCAATTTTTTGCTTTTTCTCTTCTCCTTCTGGCACCCCTATAATTCAAATGTCAGTATGTTTAAAGATGTCCCAGAGTCTCCTTAGCATATCCTTGTATTTTTGGATTCTTTTTTTCTTTTTGCCATTCTGATTGTTTTTTTCTTCCTTATGTTCCAAATCATTGATCTGATTCTTGGCTTCATCCCCTCCACTGTTGGTTCCCAAAAAATTTTCATCATCTCACTTAGGGTAACCTCTGCCTGAGTCTTTTTTATGTTGTTGAAGTACTCAATGAGTTCCTTGAGCATCCTTATAACTAGTGTTTTTTTATTTTTTATTTTTAGAGAGGGGGAAGGAGGGAGAGAAACATTGATGTGTGAGAGAAACATCAACTGGTTGCCTCCCACATGCCCCAGCTAGGAATCTGCCTGCAACTCAGGCGTGTGCCCTGAGAATCAAACCAGAGACCTTTCAGTTTGTAGGCTGACACTCAGTGAGCCACACCAGCCAGGGATAACCAGTGTTTTGAAATCTGCATCTGATAGATTGCTTATCTGCATTTCATTCTTTTTCTGGAGTTTTGTTCTTTTCTTTCATTTGGGCCATATTTCTTTGTCTCTTCAATTTGGCAGCCTCCCTTTGTTTGTTTTTATGTATTAAGTAGAGCTGCTTTAACTCTCTATCTTATAGTGTGACCTATTGTAGAAAAGTGCACAGGTAATTTGGATGGGAGTCTTGGGGAATTGCCAGGGCAGGGCTACTCGTGTTGTTGCTCTATGGCTCTATGTGAGGGAGGACTCAGAGAGTAGACAGTGCTGGTGCCTGGCCTCTGGAGTTTTGCCCAAGAGTAAGCTGTCTCCTAGCACTCACTCTGATGCTGGTCATATTTATTTCTCCCTGTATGCCACTGGTGCCCTTCCAACTGTTGCCCTGGTGCTGAAGGCAAGAGGGAGCAAGCCTGTGTAACTCCTAAGTCCATTGCAGGCCTTTTAAGAGGAGATTCCTGAGAGGTCTACAGTTTCTTCCATTCCCCCAACTTCCACTGGTTTTTACAGCCAGAAGTTATGGGGACTTATCTTCCTAGCACTGAAACCCTGGACTGGGTGGCATGGTGTAGGGCTGGGATCCATTGCTCCTGATATATCCCTCCCAATTTTTATCTACCACCGGTGGGTTTGGGACTGCCCTTCCTCATCTCTGTGCCTCTCAGCATCTCTTCACTTCTCTGCATCTCTGTCCCTGCTACCCATCTGGATGAATGTAGCTTTTTTAATACCTTGGTTGTCAGACCTCCATACAGCTCAATTTTCTGATAATTCTGGAAGATATTTGTCTTGTAGTCTAATTGTAATTTTTGCTGTGGTTGTGTGAGGATGTGAGCCATGTTTACCTACTTACATTTCTTCTTGAAACATTTGGTAGTTTGTGTTTTCCAGGAATTAAAAAATTTCATCTAGATTATGTAATTTGTCAGCCTGCAGTCATTCAGAAGATAATCTTATCATTCTTTTTATTTTTATAAGATAGAAAATTCATATGACTAATGTTTCCCCTTTTATCTCTTATTTTAGCTATTTGATTCTTCTCTCTCTTTTTAAAATTTTTTTAAAAAGGTTTATTTATTTATCTTTAGAGGGGAAGGGAAGGAGAGAAGGAGAGAAACATCAATGCATAGTTGCCTCTCATGAGTCCCCCACCAGGAACTGGCCCACAACCCAGGTACATGCCCCAACCGGGAATCGAACCGCGATCATGTGGTTCGCAGGCCTGTGCTTAATCCACTGAGCTACACCAGCCAGGGCTGATTCATCTCTCTTTTATTCTTTGCCATTCCAGCTAGAGGTTTGCCAACCTTATTTATCTTTTCAAAGAATTAACATTTAGTTTTATATTTACTTTATTCTGTAGTCTAATTTATCAATATCCACTCTAATTCTTATTATTTCTGCTGATTACTTTGGGTTTAGTTTGCTTTTCTTTCCTTTTTTCTTTAGTGTCTTTAAAAAATTTTTTTGTTTATTTACTTTTAGAGAGAAAGGAAAGGAAGGAGAAAGAGTGGGGAGAGAAACATGAATGTGAGAGAGATACATTGATCAGTTACCTCTCACACCCCCCCCAAATGGGGATCTGGCCCCCAACCCAGGCAACCTGTGCCCTGACTGGGAATCAAACTGGCAACCTTTTGCTTCACAGACTAAAACTCAATCCACTGAGTCACACCAGCTAGGAATCCTTTAGTATCTTAATGTGAAAGTTTGGTTTATTGATTTGATCATTCTCTGTTTTTGAATATAGCCATTTACAGCTATACATTTTCATGTGAGCACTTGTATCATAAAAGTTTTGCTATGTTGTTCTATACTTTAATTTATACCAAACTATAGTGTTTTTTATTTCTTCTTTAACCCTTTTTTGGATTTCCTTCTTTTATGAGTTTAATCCTTTTAAACTTTTTGAGATTTTCCTTATGGCCTAGCAATGTCTATAACCTGGAGAATGCATATCAAGAGTACTGGAGAAGACTGTATATTCTGCTACTGGTGGATAGAGTACTCTGTAGAAGTCTGTTAGTTTGTGTAGACTGTTGTTTAAGTCTTCTATTTCCTTGTTGATCTTCTGCATAGTTGTTTTATACACTATTTTTAAAAAGATTTTATTTATTTATGTTTAGAGGGAAGAAGGGAGGGAGAAAAAGAAGAAGAGAAACATCAATGTGTGGTTGCCTCTAGTATGCCCCCAGCTGGGGACCTGGCCCACAACCAAGGCATGTGCCCTGACCAGGAATCAAACTGTGACCCTTTGGTTCACAGGTCAGGGCACAGTCCACTGGGCTACATCAGCCAGGGCTGTTTTATATACTATTGATAGTGGAGTATCGAAGTTTCTGTTCATTGTTGAATTATTTCTCCTCTTAATTCTGCCCACCTTTGCTTCATGTATTTCAGGGCTATTTTGTTAGGTGTATATATGTTTATAATTTTTATAATTTCAAGATAAAGTGATCCTTTTATAAAGTATAAAGTATCACTCTTTAGCTCTGGTAACACTTTTGTTTTAAAGTCTATTTTGTCTGATATAAGTATGGCCATTTCAGCTTTTGTGTGCTTTCTGTTTGCGTGATATATTTTTCCCAATCCTTTACTTTCATCCTATTGATAGCTTTGAATCTAAAGTTTGTCTCCTATAGACAGCATAGAATCAGGTCATTTTAAAATCCATTCTGGTTCTTTTTGTGTTTTTGCAGTGTAAGGAGTCATGAGCAGCAAATTCTCCAGAAACACCCTCTAGGGGGTGGTGTGGGAACTCCTACAAGGGAACCAGCCCAAGTGTTGGAAGTTTTTGGAGAAGGTGGAGTTGCAGATCACCTTGAAGAACTATAACCCCCGAGAAGGACAAGCGCTTCTTGGGCACCATCAGGCTTAAGTCCACTCCCTGCCCCAAGTTCTCTGTGTGTGTTCTGGGGGACCAGCAGCACTGTGATGAGGCCAAGGCCATGGAAATCCCCCACATGAACATCGAGGTACTGAAGAAACTCAATAAGAATAAGAAACTGGTCAAGAAGCTGGCCAAGAAGTATGAAGCCTTTTTGGCTTCAGAGTCTCTGATCAAGCAGATCCCAGGAATCCTGGGCCCAGGCCTGAATAAGACTGGCAAGTTCCTTTCCTTGTTGACCCAGGATGAGAATATGGTGGCCAAAGTTGATGAAGTCAAATCCACAATCAAGTTTCAGATGAAGAAGGTGCTGTGTCTGGCAATGGCTGATGGCCATGTGATGACAGATGATGAGCTTGAGTGCAACATCCACTTAGTTGTTGATTTCTTGGTGTCACTACTCAAAAAAGAAATGGCAGGATGTCCTGGCTTTGTACATCAAGAGCACATGGGCAAGCCCCAGTGCCTGTATTAAGGCACAGCTCAATAAACCATACTGTTACCAAAAAATAAATATTAAAAAAATAAAATCCAAGGCCCTGGATGGTGTAGCTCAGTAGATTGAGTGTGGGCCTATGAACCAGAGGATCGTGGTTCGATTCCCAGTCAGGGCACATGCCTGGGTTGCAGGCCGGTTCCCTGCAGGCCAACTCCCAGCAGGGGATGCACGAAAGGCAACCATACATTGATGTTTCTCTCCCTCTCCTTCCCCTCTAAAAGATAAATAAATAAATAAAGTCTTTAAAAAATTTTTAAAATATGGAAACATTAATATAAAAAAATAAAATCCATTCTGCCTATCTCTGCCTTTTAAATGGAGAATTAATCCATTTATATTTAGAATAATATTATACTGATAAGGAAGTCTTTACTTCTGTCATTTTGTTGTTTTATGTATGTCTTATAGCTTGTTTGTGTCCCTTATATACTCTATTGCTAGCTTCTTTTGTATTTAGCTGATTTTTTGAAGTTATATGTATTGATTCCCATCTGATTTCCTTCTCTGTTTTTCTATAAACATCTTTGTGATTACATGGGGACATACAACATCCTAAAGATGTAACAGTCCCATTTGAATCAAAGCCAAGTTAACTTCAATTATATACAAGAACTTTACTCCTATGCACCTTCCTATTCCCTTCCTTTATTTTTAAAGTTTTATTTATTTATTTTTAGAGAGACAGGAAGAGAGGGAGAGAAACATTAACGTGTGAGAGAAACACTGGTCAGTTGCCTCTTTCGTGCCCCTAACTGGGGACCTGGCCCATAATTCAGTCATGTACCCTGACTGGAAATCAAACCAGCAACCTTCCAGTTCTCAAGCCAGTGCTCAATTTACTGAGTTACACCAGCCAGGGCTCTTTATGTTTTGATCTCACATATTATATCTTATGCATTGTGTACCCATAAAATATATTTAGATTATATTTATGTATTTGTCTTTTAAATTATGTAGAAAACAAAAAGTAGAGTTACAATCAAAATCACAAAAATATTGACTTTTATATATGCTCATCTATTAACTTTCCCTGGAGATCTTTATATCTTCATTTAAATTTAAGTTATTGTTTAGCATCCCTTGATTTTTTAAAAGACTTTACTTTTATATATAAGGGAAGAGAGGGAGAGAAACATTGATGTGTGAGAGAAACATCCATTGGTTGCCTTTCACATGCCCCCAACTGGGGACCTGGCCCACAACCCAGGTATGTGCCCTGACTGGGAACGGAACTGGTGGTCTTTTGCTTTTGTGGACGACATCCAACCCCCTGAGCCACACCAGTCAGGGATAGCATTCTTTGATTTTGATTTGAAGGTACTCTCCTTTAGCATTCATTGTAGGGCAGGTCTAGTGGTAACAAATTCTCTTACTTTAGTTTATCTTGGCATGTCTCAATTTCTCCATCGTTTTTGGAGAAGTGTGGGAAGAGGGAAAACATTCTATAGTCCTATGATCAAGTCTCAGTTTTTTAGTAAGCCTGTGCTTCTGGACTGCAAATTTCACAAGTGTTTCTCAGTTTTTCTTCCCCACTAGGTAGGTAGGACAGGATGGCTAAAATGCCCTGGAGTTGGGTATTTTCCATCTCCCTCATGGGAGACCAGAGCATACTGGAGTCTGGCATTTTCTTCCTTCAGGTCTCTTAGGCTCTGATAATAACCTAACAGGTTAGTTTCTCATTAATTAGTTTACCCTAAGTGAAGGCCTTGTTAATAAAAATGGAGCTCTCTTGATATTTCAAAATGGTTTCTTTCCCCCTCCTACTGTGGAAGCATGGGGAGATTTTTCTGTTACTTACTGTGGGAATCTGGTCAAGATCCTGGAGGTAAATCTCAAAAGCCTATGACTGCTTCCACATGGAGTTTTCAACTCTCAGACTTATCCACACTTAGCCTCCAGCAACTTGTAAATTACAGTTCACATTGTACTGTACAGTTGCACTGACTCCACAGCGGCTTCTGCTCTTGAATCTCTGCACTGGTAACCTGTTACTTCCTTATTTCCCTATCTGCATCCCAAATATTGGGAGCAGCGCTTTTCCCTGTGCCCTCCCCTCTCTTACACATCCAAGAGGAGTTCCTGATTCTTCAGTCTGTTCAGCTTTATAGTTATTGTTGGGATGGAGCTGCTTATTTCCAAGCTCCTTACTCTTGGAGTTGGATACCAGAAGTCCTTGATACTGTCTTTTCATGGGAAAAATTTAATTTTTATGAAGTCTGATTTGTCTATTTTTTTCTTTTGTTGCCCATGTCTTTGGTATTATATCCAAAAACACATCATGAAATTTTTGTCCTATGTGTTCTTCCATTTTTTTTTACAATTTTAGGTCTTACATTTGGGTCATGAATTCCTTTTGAGTTAGTTTTTGTATGTGGCACTAATAAGGGTAGGTAGGACTTCATTCTTTTGCATGCAGATATTCTGTTTTCCCAGCACCATTTGTTGAAGACTGTCTTTCCTCCCATTGAGTGGTCTTATCTGACTATATATGTAAAGATTTATTTCTGGACCTTCTATTTGATTCCATTGGTCTATATGTCTTTTAAAAAATCCTCATCAAGGCTTTGTTTATTTTTTAAATTTTATTTATTTATTTTTAGAGAGAGGGGAAGGGAATAAGAAAGAGAGGGAGAGAAACATCGACTGGCTTTCTCTCCTGTACTCCCAATAGGCAGCCCACAACTCACGCTAGTGCCTTGACTGGGAATGGAACTGGCTACCATTTGGTTTGCAGGACCAGGCTCAACCCACTGAGCTACACTAGCCAGGACAAAGATATGTTTGTTGACTTTAAAGAGAGAGGAAAATGGGTGGGGAGAGAGGGAGGTGGGTGGGGAGAGAGGAAGAAAGGTGAGAGAGATGAGAGAGAGAGAGAGAGAGAGAAAGATATGAGAGAAAAACATTGATTGGTTGCCTCCCATACCCATATGCACCCTGACTGGGGATGGAACCCACAACCTTTTGGTATATGAGATGACACTCCAACCAACAGAGCCACCTGGTCAGGGCTATATGTTTGTGTTTATGCCAGCACCACAGTTGTGATTACTGTAGCTTTGTAGTAAGCTTTCAAATTACGAACCTGAGTCCACTAGCTTTGTTCTTTTTCAGGATTGTTTTGACTAGTTGGGGGTCTCTTGAGATTTTCATAAGGATTTTAGGGAGGGTTTTTCTATCTATGCAAAAAATTATTGGGAATTTGATAAGGATTACATTAAATCTGTAGATCAATTTGGGTGTTATTGACATTATAACAATAATCAGACTTCCAACCCATGAACATGAGACATCTTTCCATTTATTTGTGTGTTCTTTAATTTCTTTCTGAAATAATTTTGTATTTTTCATCATACAGATCTTCACCTGAGGTAATTTCTGAGTATTTTATGATATTCTCAGTGGAATTGCTTTAATTTTCTTTCAGATTGTTCATTCTTAGTGTATAGTAATACAACTGATTTTTGTATGTATTAACTTTGTTTCCTGATACTTTGTTGAATTTGTTTATTTAAAGTTTTTTTGTATGTGTGTAATCACTAGGGCTTTCTACATAAAAGACCATATCATCTGTGAACAGAGATAATTTTACTTGTTTTTAACCAATTTGGATGCCTTTATCCATTTTTCTTGCCTAATGACCCCGGGAGAACTTCCGTTACGTTGGATAGAAGAGGTAAAAAGCAGGCATTCTTTCCTTGTTCCCGAGGGAGGAAAAGCTCTCATTCTCTCACTGCTGAGGACGATGTTCATTCTGGGTTTTTCATGCATTGCATTTTATTAAGTTCAGGTAGTTTACTTCCATTCCTAGGATTCTGAGCGCCCTTTTATGTGAAAGAATGATGAATTTTGTGAAATGCTTTTTGTGCATCTATTAATACAATCATGTGAATTTCTGTTCATTCTTTTAGTGTGGTGTACTGTATTTATTTATTGCCTTTCATTGAGACATCCTTGCATGGCAGGAGTAAATCCCACTTGCTTATGGTGTATAATCCTTTTAACCTGCTGCTGAACCCTGTTATTAAATATTTTGTGGGGATTTTAGCATCACTCTTCATAAGGAATATTGATCTGTAGCTTTATTTTATTGTAGTGTCTTTGTTTGGCTTTGGTATCAGGGTAATGCTGACCTCATAGGACAAGTTAGAAGTGTTCCCTCCTTTTTAATTTTTGAAAGAATTTGAGATAGATTGGTATTATTTTCTTCTTTAAATGTTTGGTAGAAGTCACTAGTGAAGGCACTGGGTCAAGGACTTCTTTTTGTCAGATTAAAAAAAAATCCTAATTCAGCCCTGGCTGGTGTAGCTCAGTGGATTGAGCGCGGGCCTGAGAACCACACGATCGAGGTTCGATTCCCAGTCAGGGCACATGCTGGGTTGTCGGCCAGTTCCCAGCAGGCGACTCANTACTTTGTTGAATTTGTTTATTTAAAGTTTTTTGTATGTGTGTAATCACTAGGGCTTTCTACATAAAAGATCATATCATCTGTGAACAGAGATAATTTTACTTGTTTTTAACCAATTTGGATGCCTTTATCCATTTTTCTTGCCTAATGACCCCAGGAGAACTTCCGTTACATTGGATAGAAGAGGTAAAAAGCAGGCATTCTTTCCTTGTTCCCGAGGGAGGAAAAGCTCTCATTCTCTCACTGCTGAGGACGATGTTCATTCTGTTTTTCATGCATTGCATTTTATTAAGTTCAGGTAGTTTACTTCCATTCCTAGGATTCTGAGCGCCCTTTTTTGTGAAAGAATGATGAATTTTGTGAAATGCTTTTTGTGCATCTATTAATACAATCATGTGAATTTCTGTTCATTCTATTAGTGTGGTGTACTGTATTTATTTATTGCCTTACATTGAGACATCCTTGCATGGCAGGAGTAAATCCCACTTGCTTATGGTGTATAATCCTTTTAACCTGCTGCTGAACCCTGTTATTAAATATTTTGTGGGGATTTTAGCATCACTCTTCATAAGGAATATTGATCTGTAGCTTTATTTTATTGTAGTGTCTTTGTTTGGCTTTGGTATCAGGGTAATGCTGACCTCATAGGACAAGTTAGAAGTGTTCCCTCCTTTTTAATTTTTGAAAGAATTTGAGATAGATTGGTATTATTTTCTTCTTTAAATGTTTGGTAGAAGTCACTAGTGAAGGCACTGGGTCAAGGACTTCTTTTTGTCAGATTAAAAAAAAATCCTAATTCAGCCCTGGCTGGTGTAGCTCAGTGGATTGAGCGCGGGCCTGAGAACCACACGATCGAGGTTTGATTCCCAGTCAGGGCACATGCTGGGTTGTCGGCCAGTTCCCAGCAGGCGACTCATGAGAGGCAACCATACATTGATGTTTCTCTCTTTCCCTTCCCCTCTGAAGATAAATAAATAAAATATTTTTAAAAAGCAATAGAATTAAAAAAAAAACTCCTGATTCAATCTCCTTAATGGTTATAAGTCTACTCAGATTCTATAGCTCTTTTCTTTGTAGTTAACATGGGGATTGCATTTAATATCTTAAAGTTATAGCACTCTAATTTGGGTTTATACCAGCTTAACTTCAATACTGTACAAACACTGCTTTTTAAATAGCTCTGTCTGATAATACTTTTTTCAAGGCATTAATGCTCTCACTTGTTTTTTTTCTTGAAGATAGTATTGTATGGTCTTTTATTTTCATGATCATTGCAATGATCATGAAGTCCATGGTTAAGTATTGCTTTGTTTTGATTAAGTGTTATCTATTGTAAATGACATTTTTCTAATATTGAGAATAGCTTCAAATTGAGCATTTTTGATAAAAAAGAGGATGAAATTGTATAACATGGTTTGTGGTTGAAATTATAAATATTGTAGTTTTCAATATTAATGAATAATAAATATATAATTTCTAGTTAAATTAGGTATGTTTTAAAAGTAAATAAAGCTTTTCACTGTGGAAAATAAAGTATATTTAATCCAATAGTATTATGTTTAAAATATTTGAATGCTAGTGGATTGTGGTTAGCATTTATTCTATGTTTTCTTAATAGTAATGAAATGTATGTCAAGAAAATTTATAATACATTAAAAGTACTTTGTACATCCAAGTATTGACAGTATTGTTTAAATCTACTGATGTTTAGAAAAGTTCCAAATTCTGAAGTCCCTTCATTTTGAGAGTAAAAGAATATTGGTGTATCTAATATTGCTATACCTTTTGTAATAAAGTAATGATTACACTGAACTATTGATATTATATGCTTGTTTTTAAAAAATAAAATAGCATCATGAACCCTGGCCAGACTAGCTCAATTGTTTACAACATATTCCCATAACAGAAAGGTTGCAGGTTCAATTCCTGGTCAACCACATGCGTTGGTAGTCAATTTAGTCCCAGATAGGGTGCATAGGGGAGGCAACCAATTGATGCTGCTCTCTCCCTTCCCTTCTGTCTTAAGTGAGAATAAAATAAACCCTAAAATGCCCCAGCTGGTGTAGCTCAGTGGATTGTGCGTGGGCCTATAAACCAAAGGGTTACTGGTTTGATTCCCAGTCAGGGCACATGCCTGGGTTGTGGGCTGGGTCCTCAGTGGGGGTGTGTGAGAGGCAACCACCGGATGATGTTTCTCTTCCTTCCTTTCTTTCTCCCTCCTTTCCTCTCTCTCTAAAAATAAATAAACAAAAACTTTTTTAAAAGAGCATCATGTTTTATCTATATCTTAATTGTCAATTTAAACAACGATTTGGGCTTTCTGATTAGGAAGGCATAGTAGATTAATCATTTTTAATATTAATATCCTTAAAAATCTATAGTAGTTTAAGTAGATATGTTAAGGACATTCTTTAAAAAATTAACTAGTGGTAGTTTACCACCACATATTCAAAATTTTGAGGTACACATGGTGTTATTATTATAAATTGGACTGAAGTTTAAAAAGAAGTGTAGTAATGTTTTTCTCTAGTTTCTTCTGAAAATCTAATTATATTAGATTTACATTTAAAATGCTGATGGATTCTTTTCAAGTCCTCATATATATGAACTTGATATTGATTTAATATTCATATTATTTTAACTGAAGTATGACAATATTTTGTCTTAATAAGAGGAAAAATTATATAATTTCCTTAAAACTGGTTCTAGGAATGAAAATCAAATGGACACCAATTTGAGTTGGAATAACAATTTTTGGAGGTCAAAGTTTTAAGTTCAACAATTAGATGTAACAAATGGAAATGTTTCAAATGTCATTATTCTAAGATTTAAAGTATCGGAAAATGGTGCTGTTATTTACACAACACTGAAAGAATCTTAAATATATTTTGTCAAAATTTCTACATATTTTATATATAAGTACTTGACAATGACATATCATTTAAAAAAGAAACACCCAACCTATCCTAGGATAAGGTGAATTTTAGTAGCCTAAGTGCCTTATTTTAAAACTCGTGTTCAGTTATAAGTGTTTAAAAAAGTAAAAATAAATGAGCTAATAGACTGTTTTAAATAAAAAGATGTAGTTATTTATTGCAAATTGTGATTTTCCCAAATCCAACTGTAATATTTTTGTGACCACACCTAAAGGAAAATATTGAATTACTTACTGTTAAGTGATATTCGAAATGTCTGGGCCTTTAAAAGGACATAAAATTGAAAATGATTGCCTTGAGTAAATTGCAAATGAATATGAGGCTATTTTGGAAATCAGTGAATGGATCTAAAAATCTAACATCAGCCGCCACATGATGTCGCTGTATACCACAAAGTCTTGTCAATGGAATTGTACTGAACGTCAAAACTTAAGGAGGAAGCTCCATTTTGTCACCGCCCGAGAGAAGACAAAAACGTTAAGGAGGTAAATTATTAAAAATATGAAGTAAAAAGGCATGATTTTTGACGTAAGGTGAGAGAGGTACGAAAGGTGTAGTGAGTGCTTTTGCGATGCTCTATCCCAGGCGAAGCGGCAAGGGAGCCCGGTGCCTGCTGCTCTCTCTTCTGCTCCTTGCAGCCTGGAAGCCCGGGAGCGGCCAGGTCCACTACTCGGTCCCCGAGGAGGCCAAACACGGCACCTTCGTGGGCCGCATCGCGCAGGACCTGGGGCTGGAGCTGGCGGAGCTGGTGCCGCGCCTGTTCCGCGTGGCGTCCAAAGGCCGCGGGAACCTGCTGGAGGTAAATCTGCAGAATGGCATTTTGTTTGTGAATTCTCGGATCGACCGCGAGGAGCTGTGCGGGAGGAGCTCGGAGTGCAGCCTCCACCTGGAGGTGGTCGTGGAGCGGCCGCCGCAGGTTTTCCATGTGGAGGTGGAGGTGAAGGACATTAATGACAATCCACCAGTCTTCAGAGAGAGAGAACAAAGGTTATTTATTCCTGAATCTAGACTGCTGGATTCGCGTTTCCCGGTAGAGGGCGCTGAGGACGCAGACATTGGTACAAATGCTCTTCTAACATACACTCTCAGCCCCAGCGATTATTTCTCTTTGGATATACAGGCTAATGATGAACTGAGTAAGTCACTTTCACTCAAATTGAGGAAGTCTTTGGATAGAGAAGAAACCCCAGAACTTCTTTTATTATTGACAGCCACTGATGGGGGCAAGCCTGAACTGGAAGGTACAGTCCAGCTGCTGATCACCGTGCTCGACGTCAACGACAACGCCCCGTTGTTTGCCCAGGCCGTGTACAGAGTCCACTTGTTAGAAACTGCAGCAGATGGAACTCTAGTGACCACATTAAATGCCTCGGACGCTGACGAAGGTGTGAATGGAGAAATTGTCTTTTTATTTGGCAGTGATGTTCCTCTTAACATTAGAAAGAATTTCAAAATTGATTCCAGCTCAGGAGAAATTAGGCTAACTGGTTGGTTGGATTATGAAGAAAAAAAATCCTACGAAATTCAGGTAAAAGCAGTTGATAAAGGAAGTCCTCCGATGTCAAACCATTGCAAGGTTTTAGTGAAAGTGCTGGATGTAAACGATAATGCTCCGGAACTGGCGGTCACACTTTTGTCTTTGCCGGTAAGAGAGGACGCTCCGCTCGGCACCGTCATCGCCTTCATTTCCGTGTCCGACCGCGACTCCAGCGTCAACGGCCAGGTGACCTGCACCCTGACACCCGACGTTCCTTTCAAGCTGGTGTCCACTTTCAAGAATTACTATTCCCTGGTGCTGGACAGCGCCCTGGACCGCGAGAGCGTGTCGGACTATGCAGTTGTGGTGACCGCGCGGGACGGGGGCTCCCCTTCACTGTCGGCCACAGCCAGCGTGTCCGTGGAGGTGGCCGACGTGAACGACAACGCGCCCACGTTCGCCCAGCCCGAGTACACGGTGTTCGTCAAGGAGAACAACCCACCAGGCTGCCACATCTTCACGCTGTCCGCGCGGGACTTGGACGCGCAGGAGAACGCGCTGGTGTCCTACTCGCTGGTGGAGCGGCGGGTGGGCGAGCGTGCGCTGTCGAGCTACGTGTCAGTGCACGCGGAGAGCGGCAAGGTGTTCGCGCTGCAGCCTCTGGACCACGAGGAGCTGGAGCTGCTGCAGTTCCAGGTGAGCGCGCGCGACGCGGGCGTGCCGCCTCTGGGCAGCAACGTGACGCTGCAGGTGTTCGTGCTGGACCAGAACGACAACGCGCCCGCGCTGCTGCCTCCTGGGGCGGGCGGCGGGGGCGGCGCTGTGAGCCAGCTGGTGTCTCGGTCTGTGGGCGCGGGCCACGTGGTGGCGAAGGTGCGCGCGGTGGACGCGGACTCTGGCTACAATGCGTGGCTGTCTTATGAGCTGCAGGCTGCGGCGGGTGGTGCGCGCAGCCCATTCCGCGTGGGGTTGTACACGGGCGAGATCAGCACGACGCGCGTTCTGGACGAGGAGGACGAGCCACGGCAGCGCCTGTTGGTGCTGGTGAAGGACCACGGGGAGCCTGCGCAGGTGGCCACGGCCACTGTGCTGCTGTCTCTGGTGGACAGCAGCCAGGCGCCAAAGACCTCGTTGCGAGCGCCTGCAGGGACCGTGATCTCGGAGACCACCCTGGTGGACGTGAACGTGTACCTGATCATCGCCATCTGCGCAGTGTCCAGCCTATTGGTGCTCACGCTGCTGCTGTACACCGCGCTGCGGTTCTCGGCCCCGCCCACCGAGAGCGCGTGCGCGCCGGGGAAGCGAGTACTGGTTTGCTCGAGCGCAGTGGGGAGCTGGTCGTACTCTCAGCAGAGGAGGCAGAGGGTGTGCTCTGGGGAGGGGCCGCCTAAGACGGACCTCATGGCCTTCAGCCCCAGTCTTCCTCCGGGTCCAAACATGTCGGAAGGAAATGGACATCCAGAAACAAATTCGGAACTTTCCGGTAATGTAAGTCCAACATTCAAATTTTGGCTTTATTTATTTATTTATTTATTTTATAAAATAAAATTTAACTTATATAACCACCTTATCAAATTTGACTTTTTAAAATGTATTCAAAGCCCTGGCTGGTGTAGCTCAGTGGATTGAGTGCGGGCCTGCGAACCACAAGATCTCGGTTGGATTCCGAGTCAGGACACATGCCTGGGTTGCAGGCCAGTTCCCAGCAGGGGACACACCAGAGGCAACCATACATTGATATTTCTCTCTCTCTCCTTCCTTTCCCCTCTAAAAATAAATAAATAAAATATTTAGTTAAAAAATAAATAAAATGTATTCAAAGTGTTCACAATAATTGAAACAAATCTTTTTTTAAAATATTTTATTTATTTATCTTTAGACGGGAAGGGAAGGAGAGAGGAAGAGAAACATCAATGTATGGTTGCTTCTCAGTGCATCCCCTGCTGGGAACTGGCCCCTGCCGGGAACTGGCCTGTAACCCAGGCATGTGCCCTGACTGGGAATTGAACCTCGATTGTGTGGTTCGCATGAAACAAATCTTATTATTTTATATAGATATTCTATTATTTGCAGTTGCATCTTTTTTTAAAGATTTTATTTATTTATCTTTAGAGGGGAAGGGAAGGAGAGAAGGAGAGAAATATTAATGTATGGTTGCCCTGCTGGGAACTGGCTTGCAACCGAGACATGTGCCCTGACTGGGAATCGAACCGCCATCGTGTGGTTCGCAGGCTCGCGCTCTGCAGTTGCATCTTGAAGGGAACATGGAAACAAAAAACAAAACTAAAAACCCAAATGTAGAGACAGAATGTCGTATTATTTTAAAAAGTATCCTGCTTTTAACAAATACTGGAATACTAAGTAGTCTTGATTATTAACGCAGGATCTCAACGTAGCCAAATACAGTGATATTTTCAGGTTTATTTAGTACCTGGATCTTGTAGTGAAACGTAAGACCTGGACAAAAATTAATTTCCCTCACCCACTAACATCATTCTGTCCCCATAGCTGCCTTTGCTAATGTCCAGGCTGCAGGTTTCCTTTGGAGACGTGGTGTGCGTGCCTGGGTCCGACCCGCAGGCCACGTGGACAGCCCTGCTGCAGAGCCTGGGACAGGGCCCCGGCGAAACAGCGCGGGCAAGGTCGCTTCCGGGGACCACACTGTAGTTAAAGCGACAATTTTAAACCTATTATTTAAAATAATAACTGGGTTATGAAAAGGCTTGGATTTGGTGTAATATTGCTTTTCCCATTTTCTTTGTACAACAAGGTATTTACAAAGAAAGGTCTTTTTCTATTCATGACTTTAAAAAATACAGCAATCAAACGCTGTTATTATTATTAACAAGTTTTTATAGAAACAAAGCAGATGAATGTTTTTCCTGTATGCGTGAATAGTACACAGAAACTACATGTGTAATTCTCATCGTCTCGGCTAAAGAAAAATACAATCTAACAGGCGGAAATGCCCCGGAAAGAGAAATTAAAATGATCGAACCATCGAGATAGATAGAGGAAACTATTTTGAGGCCAAACTAAAAATCCTGGACAGTATGGCAAAGGCAAACATGTATTTTCTTCTACTGAGCCAGCAGCTGGCATTTGAAGCTAAAATGGCACACGTCGTTTCTTCGAGAATTTATATAGGTTGAGGAGGAGTTATTTAACAATACTCCACTGAGAGGTAACAATAAGATTGTTAATAGAATTGAGCATCATTTGATGAATACCAATAGTCTTTTAATTTTTTGAAAATTAATTCTAGAGAAAGAGGAAGGAGGGAGGGAGTGAGGGCGGGGAGAGAGAGAGAGAGAGAGCGCCGCCGTGAAACACTGATTTGTCGTTCCACTCATCTGTGCACTCACTGGTTGCTTCTTGAATGTGCCCTGACTGGGGATGGAATCCGAAACCTCGGTGCATCAGGATGATGCTCTAATCAGCAGAGCTACCTGTCCAGGGCAGCCTGAAGACATTCAGGCTGCCTTCACACAAATATACTGGGATCACTGACAAAAATGAAATTTTAGATTGATGACTTCGGATCTAAGGACAGCTGAGCAATTCTGTCTGTATCAGGCTTGCTGTTGGGCTGAAGGTGCTGACTTGAAGGTGAATGTTAGTGGTCACTAAAGCAAAAGATGTGGGTTTAAAAAGGAGATTTTTTAAATGAAAAGGTAATTCTGGAATGGAGAAAAAGATTGTCGCAGAGTGATATTATTACTTAGTATTTATTTTAATATCAATAAATGAGTAGATTTCCTCTTGGTCGTTAATATTCTTGTCTCATTCAGAATCTTTGGGTAGTTAACACAAATTTCTCGTTTAAATTCTTTTTGTAAAAAACTCTCACCCAAGAATAGGATTTTTTTGTTGGTTTTAGAGAGGGGAAGGAAAAGAGAGAAACATCAATGTGAAGGAGAAACAACGATCCATTACCTACTGTAGGAGTCCCGCTCAGGTGCTAGACCAAGGATTGATCACGTGACTTAGACACGTGCCCTGACCAGGAACCGAGCCCACAAGCTCTTGGTGTGTGAGACAACTGTCCAACCAGCTGAGCCACCCGGCCAGGGCAGCACAGTTTTCAGTAGTTTTGTCTTTCTTTATAAGATTTATTTCAGGAAATGTATTATGTCAGTTCCTCTCTTTTCTATTAAGATAAACCAGTTGCTTTATTTTCTAACTTTTCAACTGTTCTTTCCTATGATTAATGTGTTATTCATTGCGTATGTTAGTATTAGTAAAAGCATAGAATAATATAGACCCATGGCCAAATTTACTCTTTAGATCTTCATGGTATGTTTACATTTCAAATTAGTCATTCATTTAGGAAATTTATTGACTTAAAAATGGTCATATCCTCAGAAGAGGAAGTTTTATATGATGAGATCTTTTACCAGATTATAATCATTGTTATACAACTGGTTTAATTTTACTTAATATTAATTATCCATTAAAGTTAGTAGCTTCACACTTTTGTTGTCTATCTGAAAACATTAGGCAATTGTCACAGTGCCGAACATACCAAGAGTAATGGCGTTACTCTCACGTTTCTGTGGAGGTTCCAACTTTCAAAGATATCAAGAAAAACAAAAGCTTGCTTTTGTAAAATTTTGTTAACCACATACATTATCTTTCAATTATTTAATTTCAGTAATTAGTTTTTGTTTTATGACTATGATTTTAGGAATTGTAACTTTATTTTCAAGTTATCTTGGTATGATGACACTAATGTAATGCTATTTGTAGAAAAATCTTACTTTTACATCACCTAAAACACAAGACAGATCACTTGAGAGCACTAATTCTTGGTATATTTCTTCTTTAAAAAACAACTTCCTTTCCAAGATTAGGATTCTAATTCTATTTTCTGATATAACAGTAAGTAATTAGAAAGTAAGGTACCACTTCAGGCACTTTTGAAACTTGTGGCCAGTGAAGAAGACAAATAAGAATGAGAAATAGTTGTTTATTTTGATAACAGTATTTTTGTTCTCTTCCCTCTGGGAACACTGGAGGATTTCACTTCCCTGTTACTTTGAGGTGTGACTTTCTTTGGCCAATGAAATGTGAATGTGTCTCACTTCCAAGCAGAAGTGTGTAATTGCCAATGCAAGCCTCTTCTGCTGTCTTATGCAGTTGTGGCAGTTCTGAAAGCACAGGTTGATGTCGAGATGCCGTAATTGGAAGGCAGCTTGGGATGCTGAGCCAGCACGTAGAGGAAAGCCGTCCCAGGCAGTGTCCATAACCAGGAAGACTTTGCAGGAGCCAGAAATAAAACTGTGTTTATTTTAGAGGAAAAACTGAGATAGTCAGTGTGTAGCAACATGTTTGCTGGGGTTCCACTGTCATTAAGCTAATGTGAACAGAATAAATTTTGAGAGGAGAGCATTACAACTGATAGAACATTTTTATTCACCTCTTTGCTAAGACATCTGACCACTAAACAGATTATGTAACTTGGACTCCATGGAAAAATAAATGGTTTATTTTCAAGACAATAAACTATTTAAAATATTCTAGGCACCTCTTGTTTTTATGTCTTGTCCAGCATACCTTCTCTTGNGTGTTTATTTTAGAGGGAAAACTGAGATAGTCAGTGTGTAGCAACATGTTTGCTGGGGTTCCACTGTCATTAAACTAATGTGAACAGAATAAATTTTGAGAGGAGAGCATTACAACTGATAGAACATTTTTATTCACCTCTTTGCTAAGACATCTGACCACTAAACAGATTATGTAACTTGGATTCCATGGAAAAATAAATGGTTTATTTTCAAGACAATAAACTATTTAAAATATTCTAGGCACCTCTTGTTTTTATGTCTTGTCCAGCATACCTTCTCTTGTTTTCTTTTGTTTTCATTCTAGGGCTTTGTTGCAGTTTTATGAAATACTGGGGTGAAGATGTTGCAAGAATAAATACTCTGACACATAAACTTTAGGGAACTGACAGCTGGCTTTGATAAGTGCAAGGGCTATAACTTTAGCAATGGAAACTATATTCATTTCAGAGGGCTGCTGCAACAAACTGCCACAAACTTGGTGGCTTAAAACAACAGAAACTGATTTTTCACAGTTCTGCAGGCCAGAAGGCCAACATCAAGGTTGTCGGGGCCATATTTCCTGTGAAGACTCTAGGGGAGAGTCTTCCTCGCCTCTTCCACTTTCTGGTGGGTTCTGGCATTCCTTGGCTTGTGGCAACTTAACTCCAGTTTCTGCCTCGGTGGTCACATTTCTTTCCTGTGTCTCTGTGTATCTTCTCTTTTTTTCCCCTCTTATAAGGACATCTGTCATAGGATTTATGGCCAACCTTTATCTAGAATGATTTTAGGGTTAGAGTTACTTTAATTATGTCTGTACTCCCTTTATTCCAAATAAAGTCACATGCCAAGGTTCTGGGTGGGTATATCTTTTGGGGGCTGCTTTTCCTTCAACTCACTACAGATGCCAAGAGACGTCAAGCTGGTGACATTTGCTGAGTGTGGCTTCTCAGTCTTCTTTCCCTGTTGGGGGGAATATGCTTGGATTTCTGGCAACAGCACTCTCTCTCTGAGGGAGGGAGAGAGATATGCTAGATCCTCAGAAACTCCGAATAACAGTAGACTATACCATATAGTTGCAGTCATGTAATTCTGAAAATCCGGCAAAATTACCTCCTGGGATTATAAAAATTGCCTCTAGTTAGCCATGTTTCCTAGAGCTGATGTCCAGATCCCAGGTACAGTTTCTGAATATGTCAAGAGTAGCCAGTATGCTGGCCACTGAGTAGCACCTCAGCACCACTGAGCATTATACACATGTGGTTGCACTGCACCTACACGGTGATGGAATGGCCAGTCTGCAGCTCTGTGCCATCAGTTTAAGATTCAGGAGAATTTGGTTACATGAGGCCTTGCAATGGCCTTCACTTCACAAGAGCAACCTCCTCATGTTCATTTGCTCAGGGCTTAGGCAGGGCTTATTTCATCTCCTGGCTGCAACAGTGAGGAAGCGACCCATGTCTGGCCAAGTGAGAAAAAATACGTCTATTGACCACAGGAAAGCTATGTCATCTAAACTGGGTCAAGTGAAGTGATATTTTGGGATTTTCCCCCAGGCTATTAGGAAAAGGGCACTTTCTGTGGAGAGCCATAAATGTCACCTAAAAACACACAGCCTAAAAGCTACTTTGGCCATTTGCCATCCCATGGGCAAAGCCTACCTGAGAAAGAAGGTCAGCAGGAAAAGAAACTTAAATGGGAGATACTGAAGTGTTTATACACAGTTCCGCCTGAAACCAGTAAGTAATTATCCATTTCCATGTATAAAACAGAAAATGACACTCTACTTTCTTAAATCAGTTCACTTGGAGTTCATGGTTAAATATGATTAATATAAATATACACTTCCACATATGGTATGAATAGATACCTTAAGATACTGGACTCAAGGGAGAAATTACTATTGGTTTTTAGCACCAGGAAAAGCTAGTTTTTCTTTAGCAAGGATTTTGCTTCTCTTTTATGGACACTGTAAATTTTACAATTAATTTTGTTTTCTTCTTTGCCCAGAACTAAATGTATGACCTCCTAAGACTAACTGAAAATGATTACTGTGTATTTTGAACACTGACCCACTCCTAAACTTATTTATTTCATCCCTATATTATCTTTATCTTATTTTCATATTGTTTGTATGTTAAGGGGCAAACTGAACATTAATAAAAGAAGATATTCACAAATAATTAACACTAAAAGGCATCAGTTGTATTATTCAAATATCCAAATGTAATATGAAATGTAATATTCTTAAATTAAAATCATATTATCCAAGAAAGAAACCAATTGCTAACTTTTCAAACATCTGCAAACAGTTTAAAAAGCAGAATTAAATCACAAAAACAACAATAAAATATACAAATATATTCCCAATTGACTGAAGTACCCTTGATTCCTATGTGCTCACTTGAAGAAATGGTTAGACATAAAAAGAAATAATGTAAATGAAAGAAAGCAGGCTCTCAGAGGTGGAGTTTCACACCTGTGTTCATAGCAGCACTATTCACAATTGTCAAGAGGTAGAAACAACCCTAATGACCATAAATAGACTGATAAATAGACAAACAAAATGTGGTATACACACACATTAGAATATTATTTAGCTTTAAAGGAAATCCAGTCACATGCTCCAACACCGGTGAAACTTGAGGACTTTATGCTAAGTGAACTAAGCCAGTCACAGACAAGTACTGTATGATTCCACTAATTCGAGGTGCCTAAAGGGGCTGAACTCATAGGAACAGCAACTAGAACGATGGGTGGGCGTGTGGTGGAAAAGCTGGAGTTGTCTAATAGAGTTTCAGAATTGCGGGGGAGAAGTTCTGGAGATGTCTCACGACAATGTGAATATACTAAACTGTATCTTTAAAATGGTTGATACAGCAAATTTAATGTGTTTTCAACATAGAAATGGAAATTATATAGTCCAGAGTTTTAGAATAGCAATTTTCAAAGACAAAAGTTATGAATAAACTTAGATCAGACAACAGTCTAGTTTTAAATCTACAGGATGAGCAGCCGAGCCTACATTTTGACCACATGATGTCGCTGTCCACCACAGAGTGTTGTCTAGGAAGAAAAATACCCAGAGACCCATTGTCACTTCAGAGAAGCAGAACGATAAGAAGCAGCACTAGAAGAGAACATTTCAAATTTTGCAAAACATGATTTTTTAATTTGAGCAACTCACTGAGGATTGGTAATGGTGTCTTCTATGAGAAGGGACCGAGAGGTCGGGCGTCTGCTCCTCTTGCTTCTGTTTCTAGCCGCCTGGGAGACTGGGAGCTGCCAGATCCACTACTCGGTCCCCGAGGAGGCCAAACACGGCACCTTCGTGGGCCGCATCGCGCAGGACCTGGGGCTGGAGCTGGAGGAGCTGGTGCCGCGCCTGTTCCGGGTGGCGTCCAAAAGCCGCGGGAACCTGCTGGAGGTAAATCTGCAAAATGGCATTTTGTTTGTGAATTCTCGGATCGACCGCGAGGAGCTGTGCGGGAGGAGCGCGGAGTGCAGCCTCCACCTGGAGGTGGTCGTGGAGCGGCCGCTGCAGGTTTTCCATGTGGAGGTGGATGTGAAGGACATTAATGACAACCCGCCGATATTTCCAATGGCGGTAAAGACTATCCGGTTTCACGAGTCCAGGCTGCTTGACTCGCGGTTTCCTCTAGAGGGCGCAACTGACGCAGATATCGGAGTAAACGCTCTTCTTTCCTACAAGCTCAGCTCCAGTGAGTTTTTCTCTTTAGATGTACAGACAAGTGATGAACTAAGCCAGTCTTTGTCTCTTGTTCTTAGGAAATCTCTGGATAGAGAGGAAACTGCTGCGATTAATTTGTTACTAGTGGCTACTGATGGCGGCAAACCTGAGCTTACAGGCACAGTTCAATTGCTTATTAAGGTATTGGATGTGAATGACAATGAACCGACTTTTGACCAATCAGTTTACAAAGTACAATTGTTAGAGAACATCGCAAATGGAACGTTAGTGATTAAACTAAATTCTTCTGATGCCGATGATGGGTCAAACAGCGAGATTGTGTATTCATTTAGCAGTGATGCTCCCTCCACTATAAAGACCAAGTTCAAAATAGATTCCAGCACAGGGGAAATCAGAACAAAGGGACGATTAGATTATGAAGAAACAAAATCCTACGAGATTCAAGTCCTGGCATATGACAATGGAACTCCGTCAATGACTGGGCACTGTAAAATTTCAGTAAAGATTGTGGACATCAATGACAACACACCAGAAGTCTCAATAACATCTCTCTCACTTCCGATTCGAGAGGACGCTGCTCTGGGCACCGTAATTGCCCTCATCATGGTGTCTGACCGAGACTCCGGTGCCAATGGGCAGGTGACTTGCATCCTGTCACCCCACGTTCCCTTCAAGCTGGTGTCCACCTTCAAGAATTACTATTCACTGGTGCTGGACAGCACCCTGGACCGCGAGAGCGTGTCGGACTATGCAGTTGTGGTGACCGCGCGGGACGGGGGCTCCCCTTCGCTGTCGGCCACAGCCAGCGTGTCCGTGGAGGTGGCCGACGTGAACGACAACGCGCCCACGTTCGCCCAGCCTGAGTACACGGTGTTCGTCAAGGAGAACAACCCACCAGGCTGCCACATCTTCACGGTGTCCGCGCGGGACTTGGACGCGCAGGAGAACGCGCTGGTGTCCTACTCGCTGGTGGAGCGGCGGGTGGGCGAGCGTGCGCTGTCGAGCTACGTGTCCGTGCACGCGGAGAGCGGCAAGGTGTTCGCGCTGCAGCCTCTGGACCACGAGGAGCTGGAGCTGCTGCAGTTCCAGGTGAGCGCGCGCGACGCGGGCGTGCCGCCTCTGGGCAGCAACGTGACGCTGCAGGTGTTCGTGCTGGACCAGAACGACAACGCGCCCGCGCTGCTGCCTCCTGGGGCGGGCGGCGGGGGCGGCGCTGTGAGCCAGCTGGTGTCTCGGTCTGTGGGCGCGGGCCACGTGGTGGCGAAGGTGCGCGCGGTGGACGCGGACTCTGGCTACAATGCGTGGCTGTCTTATGAGCTGCAGGCGGCGGCGGGTGGTGCGCGCAGCCCATTCCGCGTGGGGCTGTACACGGGCGAGATCAGCACGACGCGCGTCCTGGAAGAGGCGGACGAACCTCGCCAGCGCCTGTTGGTGCTGGTGAAGGACCACGGGGAGCCGGTGCTGGCGGCCACGGCCACTGTGCTGCTGTCGCTGGTGGACAATGGCCAGGCCTCGAAGATCTCGTCTCGGTTGTCGAAGGAGGCCACGGACCCAAAGCTGGCACTGGTGGATGTGAACGTGTACCTGATCATCGCCACCTGCGCAGTGTCCAGCCTGTTGGTGCTCACGCTGCTGCTGTACACCGCGCTGCGGTGCTCGGCCCCGCCCACCGAGGGCGCGTGCGCGCCGGGGAAGCGGGTGCTGGTGTGCTCCAGCGCAGTGGGGAGCTGGTCGTACTCTCAGCAGAGGAGGCAGAGGGTGTGCTCTGGGGAGGGGCCGCCCAAGACGGACCTCATGGCCTTCAGCCCCAGCCTACCTCAAGGCCCATGCTCTGCAGAAGAAAGACAACAGCCTTCACAATCAGAACACTTAGGAACGGTGAGTCTTAATTTTTTTTCAATTCTAAAATACTACTGATTCCTTAATTCTTTATCAGTCTATTAATTATTTTGATTCAAAGCCTCGCCTTTAATTTATATCGTTATCTTACTGTGCAACACATAGAATGGATTAGAGATTGTTTTTTTGCGTTGAAAACAATTTACCTAAATGGTTTTGTTCTTTTTACATTTTGGCTTTTCTATAATTAAACCTATCCATGAATAAAATAAACTTTTAAAAAATATTTTATTTATTTATCTTAGGGGGGAAGGGAAGGAGGGAGAGAGAGAGAAATATCAATGTATGGTTGCCTCTGGTGCATCCCCTGCTGGGAACCGGACACTGGCCTTCTACCCAGGCATGTGCCCTGACTGGGAACCGAACCGCTGTCGTGTGGTTTGTAGGCCCGTGCTCAATCCACTGAGCTACACCAGCCAGGGCTGAATAAAAGAAACTTTAAAGGTTGAAAAAACACTTCAGTAAAATTTGAAAACTGAACAGTACCTGTGAATATTTTTTTCTCGAATTAAAAAATTACAATTGGAACATTTTATACAATATGATTATATAATACATATTTCTCAAATATGCTCACACCATCCATTCTTTCAGTCCGAATATGTTTGAATAATACTGTATTATATATCTGAACAAGTCCTAAATAATTCTTTCAAGCAAGAATTGATTTGTCTTTGTGCAACAATTAATAAGTTAGTTTTTCTTTTCCTTGTGTTTGAAAGCAGGCTTAATGGATCTTTTAATGCCAACTCCTCGAATATTACCTCTCATAGGTCATTACTTTGGTATGGCTTTTAGTAGTAAAAATAAATTGCTGTTTGGGATAGAGATTTCACATGTGCAAAGTCCTGGATATTTTAAGGCACAACAGAGAGTTCATTGAGAAAAGAGCCCCTCATCTCTGTTATTTAATTACATAATTTAACCCGAATATCATGTAGTGGGGTGGTCAGGTGTTGGGACTTCTTCTTCGCACAAATGGAAATTGCGCTAATCCAGTCCTTATGTTTGCTGCTTGCTGGTCATTCTTCCAACATCAGCACCCCTGGGCTATATGCAGGGCTGAGTAGAGATTGGTCACCTTCCCCTGGCACCACACTCCTGACCTAGGATAAAGTTTTCTATGACTGGGAGCTCACTCGGTTTTACCTGGTGGCACCCAAATTCCTGATGAAGTGTTTTGTTTTGTTTTGTTTTTTTAAGGTAAGGACTGGTATTAGTTTGCTATATTTTCATTGGAAACTCCTGTCTTGGGTAATCAACACACTAAACTTGGCAAATAAATTTTACACTTGGAAATAATATTAATTTTTTTCAACCAAAGGAAGATGTCTTAGGATGAAATAACTGTCTTCTACTGTTTGGTTCTTAGTTATTTACTGTTTTTCCCCCAAATATGTGTGGATATTGATGTATCATAGAAATTATTTCCCGTGCGTGATCTTAGCCAGAGCCACTTCACAGATAGGCCATCTGGGATCTGCTTTCAGAGGAATTGAGGCGTTCAGTGAGGAGATTTTGAATTCCATTCAAGAATAGTCTGTTCCTACAGGAAACTTATTAGCTCCTCAGTACTGATAAGCCTCAAAATTTAGAGTATATATTTCTCAGGAATGAGAGAAGTTCATCTGAGGCTTTATATGTGTGCACAGAAAAACAAATAGCTTGAACAAATGAGAAAGAAGCTTTTTCCTGGAAGGAGCTACCCCACCCAGAGCACTGTAGCTGCTCAGCACCCTGAGACTTGTGTGTAGAATGTGTGAACAGTCGGATGGAGCCCTTCTTACTGGAGGGCGGGCCACTGCATTTCTACTATAGGTAAGTGGTAAGCTTTTAAAACTATCTCCAAGTGTGCCCAGCAGGAGTCAAATTTTATTGCTGTACAAGTCCTTAAGGATTGTTATTACTTCTTTACATTTTCCTTAAGTTCCTTTATTACATTCTTAAGTGTCTTGAAATGTATGGTATTACAATAGGCTGTCAATTAATAGTATTACAATTACTGTGAAGCCCAAGATGTTTAATTTTTTAAAGATTTTATTTATTTATCTTTAGAGGGGAAGGAAAGGAGAGAGAGAGATAAATATCAATGTATGGTTGCGTCTCGTGTGTCCCCTGCTGGGAACTGGCCTGAAACCCAGGCATGTACCCTGACTGGGAATTGAACCATGATCCTTTGGTTCGCAGGCCCGCGCCCAATCCACTGAGCTACACCAGCCAGGGAGATGTTTTAAAAATTTAAGTTTGTCTTTCATTTTAAAACTCACTGCCTTTCAAGATTTATCAAAGAATTAGTATATTGATCTCAATAATTATTTTCTAGATATATGCATTTCCAAAATACTTCTTTTTTCCAAAGTCTTAAATGTTTACTTTTTCATGAACTAACACAACAGAATCAGTTAGAAATTAAGTAAATTTAATATTAATAAATATTATTAATGTAATTTACCTGTTTACTCATATTACTTGAATAAATTAATCAGAAATATTTACTTACTTATTCATTAAATATTAATTGATAATTCATTGTATTCTAAATATGAATGATAAAATATGAGTAAATTGCAAGCCTGGCTTGCATTCAATGAGTACACAGGAAAAAACTGGCATGAAAAATTTTCTCCTAATACTTAAATCACATGTTGGATTTCATTCAAAAAGGGTCTGACTGTAAGCCAGCTTTGGACATTCCCTTACCTCTGAATCCCACTGCTTCCTGTGGATTCTCTCTGCTCAACTTCCAAGTGCTCACGCCTCTCACGAGTTCAGAGATCTTCAGAATATTTCATTACCTTAACTTATATATGCTAAGTAGCGAATCATGTGCTAAAATGACTTTTCTCTTTTTACTGATTAGTCAAATCACCAATACTTTCAAGTAAGAATGTTTTGAGAAACTGGAATCCAGAAATTTATCCAGAGTGGGGATGATTAAATACACAATTCTTTGATGTCATGAACATTTTAGGATATACAGATAAATCCAAATAATAAATGATGTGGACATGTTGAAAACTAACATACTCTTGCTTGGCGTAATGTGAATGTAACAAGTAACCAAATCACACGGTGTCGTCATGCAGCAAAACAACTTTACAAAAGAACTTCACTGTAAAGGACTGATTTCTGGTATCTGTATGTATTTGTATAAATAACAGCTGAGACACCTAACAAGGATGAAATCACTGGTCAAAGAACATGAGAGGGACTTACAGACATCCTACAAATAAAAATAAAGTGAACATATTTGGTAAATTAACAATTGCCAGAATAATATAGAAGGAAATATGTGTGCATCATATGTGGGTATGTATATGCACGTTTTCAATGTCTCAGTGTTTTGATAGTCATCAGTACAAAAGGCCTGAGTTTTTTATAAAGTATCGACTAAGAGGCCAAGTGGTTAAGATTATGGCTCCCCAATAAGATTTAGATCCCTCCCCCAAATCACCAGTTAATATCATTTTTAAGTTACTTAACGTGTATATAGGCTCCCACTTCCTTGTTTGTAAAAAGTGACACACATTAATATCCACCTTAGAGGATCGCTGTGAAAATCCTCTAAGGATTTTGTGATGAATCCATTAAAGCAAATAGAACAGTGCTTGTCAAATGGGAACTATTTCCAATCGCTGTCCACTGCTGTTACAGCAATGGTCACTATTTCATTATATTTTACACTATGTCGTAGACTAGCAGGGCGGAAAATAATGAATTAGTATAAAAAGCTGTAAGAATGTATTTTGATATAATATAAGGACTTTGAGGAGTGCTTGAAGGAAATTATAGTGAAAAGAATAATTTGGGAAAGTTCAAACGAAATATATGGAAAAGACGACATTGGTACTTACAACACACTTTCGCCACATGATGTCGCTGTCTACCAGAAGGTCTTTCACCACAAAAGATAATACAGCGTGCGTTACGTACACAGAAGCCGCTTTTCCTCACCGTTTCCGAAATACGGGCACGGTAAGATTATTTAAAAAATGGAGAATAAGGAACTCAAATTATTTTTTAAATCTTGAATCGATGCAAGAAAGACTAAGTATTTGGGAAAGGGTTGCAATGGTGTTTTCCTGGAGAGAAGTTCTAGGAGCCCGGAGACAACTGCTTTCGCTTCTGCTCCTCACACTCTGGGAGGCTGGGAGCGGCCAGATCCACTACTCGGTCCCCGAGGAGGCCAAACACGGCACCTTCGTGGGCCGCATCGCGCAGGACCTGGGGCTGGAGCTGGAGGAGCTGGTGCCTCGCCTGTTCCGGGTGGCGTCCAAAAGCCGCGAGGACCTGCTGGAGGTAAATCTGCAGAATGGCATTTTGTTTGTGAATTCTCGGATCGACCGCGAGGAGCTGTGCGGGCGGAGCTCGGAGTGCAGCCTCCACCTGGAGGTGGTCGTGGAGCGGCCGCTGCAGTTTTTCCACGTGGAGGTGGAGGTCAAAGACATTAATGACAACCTGCCAGTTTTCCCAATGCCTGTAAAAAAATTGTTTCTTTACGAATCCCGGCCGCCTGGTTCTCGGATTCCGCTAGAGGGCGCATCAGATGCAGATGTAGGAATGAATTCTCAGCTGACCTACATTCTTCACTCCAATGAATATTTTACCTTGGATGTTAAGAGGAATGATGAGGAAATTAAATCCCTTGGGCTCGTGTTGAAAAAACTGTTAAATCGGGAGGACACTCCTGAGCATCACTTACTCATAATGGCCGTGGATGGTGGGAAGCCCGAGCTCACCGGCTCTACTCAATTGATCATCACGATTCTAGACGTGAACGACAACGCCCCCGAGTTTGAGAAGTCCATCTACAAAGTCAGATTATTCGAAAATGCACCAAATGGTACCCTAGCGGTGATTGTTAACGCCTCTGATTTAGATGAAGGAGTGAATAAGGACATTGTATATTCTTTCAGCACAGACACATCTGCAGATATTCTGTCGAAATTCCACTTGGACCCGGTGAATGGATACATCAGTGTAAAGGGTAACTTAGATTTTGAGGAAACCAAGTTATACGAAATCCAGGTGGAAGCAACAGATAAAGGAACTCCCCCAATGGCAGGTCACTGCACTGTCCTAGTGGAAATTTTAGACACCAATGATAACGTACCTGAGTTGGTTACCAAATCACTATCCTTACCTGTATTAGAAGATACTCCACTTGGAACCATAATTGCCCTGATTAGCGTCTCCGACCGTGACTCTGGTCCCAATGGGCAGGTGACTTGCACTCTGTCACCCCACGTTCCCTTCAAGCTGGTGTCCACCTTCAAGAATTACTATTCCCTGGTGCTGGACAGCACCCTGGACCGCGAGAGCGTGTCGGACTATGCAGTTGTGGTGACCGCGCGGGACGGGGGCTCCCCTTCACTGTCGACCACAGTCACCGTGTCCGTGGAGGTGGCCGACGTGAACGACAACGCGCCCACGTTCGCGCAGCCCGAGTACACGGTGTTCGTCAAGGAGAACAACCCACCAGGCTGCCACATCTTCACGGTGTCCGCGCGGGACTTGGACGCGCAGGAGAACGCGCTGGTGTCCTACTCGCTGGTGGAGCGGCGGGTGGGCGAGCGTGCGCTGTCGAGCTACGTGTCCGTGCACGCGGAGAGCGGCAAGGTGTTCGCGCTGCAGCCTCTGGACCACGAGGAGCTGGAGCTGCTGCAGTTCCAGGTGAGCGCGCGCGACGCGGGCGTGCCGCCTCTGGGCAGCAACGTGACGCTGCAGGTGTTCGTGCTGGACCAGAACGACAACGCGCCCGCGCTGCTGCCTCCTGGGGCGGGCGGCGGGGGCGGCGCTGTGAGCCAGCTGGTGTCTCGGTCTGTGGGCGCGGGCCACGTGGTGGCGAAGGTGCGCGCGGTGGACGCGGACTCTGGCTACAATGCGTGGCTGTCTTATGAGCTGCAGGCGGCGGCGGGTGGTGCGCGCAGCCCATTCCGCGTGGGGCTGTACACGGGCGAGATCAGCACGACGCGCGTCCTGGAAGAGGCGGACGAACCTCGCCAGCGCCTGTTGGTGCTGGTGAAGGACCACGGGGAGCCGGTGCTGGCGGCCACGGCCACTGTGCTGCTGTCGCTGGTGGACAATGGCCAGGCTTCGAAGATCTCGTCTCGGATGTCGAAGGAGGCCACGAACCCAAATCTGGCACTGGTGGACGTGAACGTGTACCTGATCATCGCCATCTGCGCAGTGTCCAGCCTGTTGGTGCTCACGCTGCTGCTGTACACGGCGCTGCGGTGCTCGGCCCCGCCCACCGAGGGCGCATGCGCGCCGGGGAAGCGGGTGCTGGTTTGCTCGAGCGCAGTGGGGAGCTGGTCGTACTCTCAGCAGAGGAGGCAGAGGGTGTGCTCTGGGGAGGGGCCGCCCAAGCCGGACCTCATGGCCTTCAGCCCCAGTCTTCCAGCTGGTCCATTTAGCGGTGACAGAGAAGAACAACTGGATGCGGATGCTGGTGTTTCTACCAAAGTGAGTACTTTTTAAAATTCTTTCAATAATGGCTTTTTCTTTTATTCCTCGATGTATCTACTCCTTTGTAAATATATTACAATTAAATACTCTATGTTTTTGGTAGCTGAAGTTCTCCAGGTCCTGATTTTGTGGTTGAAATGCTTGAAAATCTTTTTACTAATGTTTTTGAACTAAATCAGGAATAAGTAGTGAAAACCATACTTGCAGTTTGTTTTATTTTGTAAGTAGGTGCAATAGTAGGATTTTTATCACTAAAGGTCTGGATAGAAATTACATATATTTTCCTGTACGAGTTGCATTATTTAGAATATTTGACTCCAAATGTGGTGTACCAGTGCTGCACAGTGCTTCAGGAGCTTTTGCCACTTCTCATTTGGGATTCCTGCTACATCTCATTTGTTTATTCTCAGAAAGAGAGGAAGGGAGGGAGAGAGAGGGAGGAAACATCCATGTGAAAGAAACAGTCGGTTGCCTCTCACATACCCCCCAGCCCTGGCCCTGGCCCACACTCATTCCACACCAGCCAGGCATGGAGTTCCAGCTAAATTTTAGTCCAGATGGCACAGGCCCATTTTATGACCCAGCCTGCATGCTTCCACTCCCTTTTTATTATGCGCTATTACTTCAGTTTCAAAAGTCGTTTATCAAGCCTGTTATCTCTTATAGAGCTTCCATTGGCTCACTTACTTCTGTATCTGGAGTCTCCATTCTTCCTTTCTACTTGAACATGATTCATTTCGGCCTNAGCCCTGGCCCTGGCCCTGGCCCACACTCATTCCACACCAGACAGGCATGGAGTTCCAGCTAAATTTTAGTCCAGATGGCACAGGCCCATTTTATGACCCAGCCTGCATGCTTCCACTCCCTTTTTATTATGCGCTATTACTTCAGTTTCAAAAGTCGTTTATCAAGCCTGTTATCTCTTATAGAGCTTCCATTGGCTCACTTACTTCTGTATCTGGAGTCTCCATTCTTCCTTTCTACTTGAACATGATTCATTTCGGCCTTTGTGCTCACATTTGGCAATATGTGTATTGTTGCTAGTTTCCCAACTGGGTAAAAAAAATAAGCAATAATTTTATTGCTTTGGGAATTGTATCTTTGTTCATCTTAATTTTCTCAGTGCTTTTAATAGTAAGCATTAAAGTCAATAGGAAGTGAAACTGTAACATTCCCTTTGTATTATCATATAGAAAATATTCTTTTTGAAAGAATATTATTAATCTTGTTAAGAATTATTATTTCCATTGAGCCATTTGTTGAAAGTAATACTTCTATATATTTTAAAAACCGTTCTACTAGAGAAATTTTTAATCACTAACATGTTTTGCCTGTGGCACTAAGGATGCTAATGTCCAAACAGTTCAGCGCGTTTGTGTCATCACTGGCGGTCCTCCCCTGAACACCAACCTGACCGTTAAAGTGTCTCTTGTAGGATGTTTAAAGCTCCAAGTCATTTGCACCAAATTCAATGAAACTAAAGTGAGATTATTTTTCAGTCATTCTCTTATTTGATATTTGGTCATTTCCTTGAGCAAATGGTTGGACTCCCATTCAAGTTTTCTTACCATTGGAAATCTAAGCTTGAGCATATTAGAGACTGAAGAAGAGTCTAGTATTTCTGAATCATAAGAGCAAAATGAGAAAACCAACCTTGCTTGTGGAAGGTGAATGGGTTCTAGTGTGTGCAATTACATGAAATACTTTCCATGCAAGTAACATGCTATAACTTTCTACTTCCTCGTTCAAGCTTCCTTGCTGGAACCTGGTTAATGCTCAGTGACATTTTGGGGGAGGCTAACATATAAGTCGGTGAGATAATTCTTTCAGTTCTCCTTTTCATTTAATTTTTCTGGCACTATCCTTTCCTGCTCTCTGTGTATCCAGTATTAGCCACAACTTTTCCAACTTCAGTTCATGATTTTATTAGGTCTCATTTTCATCCTATTATAAATAATAGGGTCATGCAAAGTTCTGGTCTCCCAGGATATGGGACTTTAGCCTTCGAACACATGCCCCCTTTTAAAATTGTTGACTAAGAAGTTCTCGGTTAATAAGACATTTTAAAGACTTGCATTTTTTTCCTCTTAGAGATGTATTGCTGCTATACCAGGTGAATACTCAATAGTTTCTGAATAAATATTCTCTATATTCTGTTTCATTCTCATTTATGTATTTAATTATTTTGCAAAATAAATAGACAGGGAATCCTTTTCACTTTCTTCCAGTGTGTTTGACACCTTATGATCCCTTTGTACAAATCTGCAGTTTGGGTCTTCAGTGAAGACTGAAGATGTCTGATTTATGTTTGATTTATGAAGATGTCTGATTATTGCTCTGATTTATGGTTTAATTCAGAAGGAACTTATGAGTGCAGCTCTCCATAGAATGGGACACTAAAGTCATTTTCACTACACTGATTTTTTAAAAATATATTTTATTGATTATGCTATTACAGTTGTCCCATTTCCCCCCCTTCATTCCCTTCCACCCTGCACACCCCCTCCCACCCACATTCTCCCCCTTTAGTCCATGTCCATGACTACACTGATTTTTTGTCCTAGACAACCATGGGGAAAAGAGGCTTATGAACATAAGAGGCAAAGAAAGTCTAAAAATGGTGGCCAGCCCTGGCTGGTGTAGCTCAGTGGATTGAACGAGGGCCTTCAAACCACATGATCGCGGTTCAATTCCCAGTCAGGGCACATGCCTGGGTTGCAGGCCAGTTCCCAGCAGGGGACTCATGAGAGGCAACCATACATTTATCTTTCTCTCCTTCTCTCCTTCCCTTCCTCTCTAAAGATAAATAAATAACATCTTTAAAAAATAAAAAAATAAAAATGGTGCGCAACACGCCCTATATTAAGTTTCTCTATGTCAGGAAATTATATTGTGCTGTATTAATTGGGGCTTATTCCTTGACTATTAAAACCCAGATGTCTCAAAGTTCATGATTACCAAGAGCTGGAATGAAAATGAAGCTAAATTCCAGGTTTTCAATATGGAAATCCATATATTAATTAGGGCAATACCTAAGGGTACTATTTTTATATTGTTGAAAAATTATAGAGACTGCTGATACATCATATTTTCCTGACTGGCTATGCAACCACCTTAATTTAATGGATTTCATCAGTCAATTTCAGAGAACTAAACCATTCTAATAGGTACCTATTCAGCAAATACTGCTTGAGTGTTCTGAATGATTAGACTATTAAGACAAAATGATTCCTTTAGAAAGTTTAAATTTCAGAAAAGATGATTAGACATACATACTAAAATGCCCATAAAAAAGAAATTAATATAATAAGTGGCCCAAGTGATCCAATCTGGGTGCAATAGTATATAAAAGAAATTAAAAGTGTGTGCCCAATTTGTTTTCATCACAAAAGTCTTTATTGGTCAAGAAATTTTAAAATAATTATTAAATGGGGAAAGTTGCTTTGCTAAGAGTTTGGAAGTGATGGATATTATACAAGCGGGGCAAAATGAATATGTTTGTTTAGTGAAAAATTTTGTTGGAAGTAGAAAAGTAACCACTTTGATGAAAATATATGAGCAATCTAGGAGAAAATAGAAGTTTGGGCATATTAGACACTGGAGATTGAGCAAATATTTGTAAACCATGTAACAAAATGAGAATGCCAGTCTTGATCATGGGGAGTGAATGCATTCCAGTGAATAATATTCTTTAGAATACTTTTTTCCACACATGCATCATGCCACAAAACCCTACTTCTTTGTAAAATCTTCCTTGTACCTTCAGCCCTTAGATGACTTAAGGAAGACTTTGAATTAAATGTGGGTCTTTTCTTCCTCTTTTGGCTATTTTCAAAATTCCCTTTCAATGGCTTATTCTTGGAGCCAGAGGTTCCTTATATATGGATTCTCTAAAGATGGCAACACCTGAGGTATGAAATCCGAAGATGAAGGGTGTGTCTTCATTAACAACAACCTCCCTGTATTCTCAGAAATGCTGGAGTTCTCCTAAGCATCACTTTACAGTTGTGTGTGTAGAGTGTGTGTAACTACAGTTGGGCCTCTGTAAACACGTAACACCTGTGGGGAAAAAAGGTTTCCACAGAAGTAAGAGCTGCTCCTGTGGTGAAACTAAGAATCACACTCAACCAGTGGTTCAAATGTGTACCTCAGTAGTACACAATGTGTTTCTGTTCTCCAAAGAGATGAAAGAATGCAGGATGGCTATAAGAATAAGTAAGGTTTAGCAGCTTAAGAGTACGAAATTCCAGAATCAATTACTTACCGTTTGGAGCCACATGAGGTCGCTCTGTTCCATCAAATCATCTGATGGAGAAAGGAGAAAAATCCCTTCTTATTGTGAAGAAGCTGCATCCACTATCCAGATACTGAAAAATGGAGGATGCAGCGACATTGGACTGAATGGTCAGAAGATATCTATTGATTTTGAAGTAAGATCCCTTAATGAGAACAAGTACTGCGGGCTTGAGATGGAGTTTTTCCCGGAAAGAGGCCAGGAGTCCCGGCGTCTGCTGCTCTCTCTTCTGCTCCTTGCAGCCTGGAAGCCGGGGAGCGGCCAGGTCCACTACTCGGTCCCCGAGGAGGCCAAACACGGCACCTTCGTGGGCCGCATCGCGCAGGACCTGGGCCTGGAGCTGGCGGAGCTGGTGCCACGCTTGTTCCGCGTGGCGTCCAAAGGCCGCGGGGACCTGCTGGAGGTAAATCTGCAGAATGGCATTTTGTTTGTGAATTCTCGGATCGACCGCGAGGAGCTGTGCGGACGGAGCGCGGAGTGCAGCCTCCACCTGGAGGTGATCGTGGAGCGGCCGCTGCAGGTTTTCCACGTGGTGGTGGAGGTGAAGGACATTAATGACAATCCGCCAAGGTTCTTCCGACAAGAACAAAGATTATTTATTTTAGAATCAAGAATAGCAGATTCCCGGTTTCCGCTAGAGGGCGCATCTGATATGGATATCGGAGCAAACGCAGAACTGAAGTACAGGTTAAATTCTAATGAATATTTTCATTTGGATGTGAAAACAAGTGAAGAAGAAACAAACATTTTAGAGCTAGTACTGAAGAAGCCAGTAGATAGAGAAGAAACCCAAGAGCACCGTTTATTATTGATTGCAGTTGATGGAGGAAAACCTGAACTAACAGGTACTGTTCAGTTATTGATTAATGTTTTGGATGCAAATGATAATGCCCCGGTATTTGATAAATCAATTTATAACGTTAAACTAGTGGAAAATGCACCTAATGGGACATTAGTTATTAAATTGAATGCCTCAGATGCAGATGAGGGTATTAATAAGGAAATAGTGTACCTGTTTAGTAATCTTGTCCTGGACAATGTAAAATCTAAATTTATAATCAATTCTAATAGTGGGGAAATAACAGTCAAGGGAGAACTGGATTATGAAGACTGTAATTTATACGAAATTAATATTGATGCTGTGGATAAAAGGTCAAGGGAGAACTGGATTATGAAGACTGTAATTTATACGAAATTAATATTGATGCTGTGGATAAAAGTCCATTCCCATTAACTGGACACTGCAAAGTAATAGTGAAACTCCTGGATGAGAACGATAATAGCCCAGAGATGGTCATAACCTCCCTGTCTCTGCCTGTGCACGAGGACGCTCCAATGGGCACTGTCATTGCCCTGATTAGGTTGTCAGACCGCGACTCCGGTGCCAACGGGCAGGTGACCTGCACCTTGTCGCCACACGTTCCTTTCAAGCTGGTGTCCACGTTCAAGAATTACTTTTCACTGGTGCTGGACAGTGCTCTGGACCGCGAGAGCGTGGCGAACTATGCTGTAGTAGTGACCGCTCAGGACGGGGGCTCCCCTTCGCTGTTGGCCACAGCCAGCGTGTCCGTGGAGGTGGCCGACGTGAACGACAACGCGCCCACGTTCGCGCAGCCCGAGTACACGGTGTTCGTCAAGGAGAACAACCCACCAGGCTGCCACATCTTCACGGTGTCCGCGCGGGACTTGGACGCGCAGGAGAACGCGCTGGTGTCCTACTCGCTGGTGGAGAGGCGGGTGGGAGAGCGTGCGCTGTCGAGCTACGTGTCCGTGCACGCGGAGAGCGGCAAGGTGTTCGCGCTGCAGCCTCTGGACCACGAGGAGCTGGAGCTGCTGCAGTTCCAGGTGAGCGCGCGCGACGCGGGCGTGCCGCCTCTGGGCAGCAACGTGACGCTGCAGGTGTTCGTGCTGGACCAGAACGACAACGCGCCCGCGCTGCTGCCTCCTGGGGCGGGCGGCGGGGGCGGCGCTGTGAGCCAGCTGGTGTCTCGGTCTGTGGGCGCGGGCCACGTGGTGGCGAAGGTGCGCGCGGTGGACGCGGACTCTGGCTACAATGCGTGGCTGTCTTATGAGCTGCAGGCGGCGGCGGGTGGTGCGCGCAGCCCATTCCGCGTGGGGCTGTACACGGGCGAGATCAGCACGACGCGCGTCCTGGAAGAGGCGGACGAACCTCGCCAGCGCCTGTTGGTGCTGGTGAAGGACCACGGGGAGCCCGCGCAGGTGGCCACGGCCACTGTGCTGCTGTCTCTGGTGGACAGCAGCCAGGCGCCAAAGATCTCGTCGCGAGTGTCTTCCAGCCTCTCAAGCTCGGAGACCGCCCTGGTGGACGTGAACGTGTACCTGATCATCGCCATCTGCGCAGTGTCCAGCCTGTTGGTGCTCACGCTGCTGCTGTACTCGGCGCTGCGGTGCTCGGCCCCGCCCACCGAGGGCGCGTGCGCGCCGGGGAAGCGGGTGCTGGTTTGCTCGAGCGCAGTGGGGAGCTGGTCGTACTCTCAGCAGAGGAGGCAGAGGGTGTGCTCTGGGGAGGGGCCGCCCAAGCCGGACCTCATGGCCTTCAGCCCCAGCCTACCTCAAGGCCCAGGCTCTGCAAACAATGTGAGTCTCAAATATTTTATCCATTGCAATTTCTTTTGGTCATAAGTCTTTAATATTTCCCTCCATCTTTTTACTTTAAAGTAGGGTGTTAAACTTGCTACTCTTTTAAATGTAAATTTTCTGTTGGTACTAACTCATGTACTTAAAATTATGCATAAGCTTAAAATTAACTTCAGTTTTTTGGAGCTAATTGCTTTGAAGTAAAGAGTTTATTTCTGTATCATTCCTCCTTTTTATTAAGTTTTTAAGGTCATAGTTAATATATTCATTTTTTCCATGATACAAAGTATTTCTGAAATTAAATTTTAATAAATATTTTAATTTTCAGCCTTAGAAAATATAGGGAGATACTTGTAAGATATATTTCGAGTTATTACTTTTTCTCAAAGCTGTATATTATGGTAGATGGAAATATTTTGACATCATTGAATCAGGTTGCCTTTTATTCTCCATTAAATATTAATTTTTATTGATTTTTAAAGGATTTTATTTATTTGTTTTTAGAAAGGGGAAGGAGGGAGAAAAAGATGGAGAGAAACATGAATATTTGGCTGCCTCTCACATGTCCCCTGCAGGAGACCTGGCCCGTAACCCAGGCATGTGCCCCAGACTGGGAAGCTGAGAGGCAACGCTTTGGTTTGCAGGCCCTCACTCAATTCATTTAGTCACACCAGCCAGGGCAGAATATTAATTATTTTAGTGTTTTTATTATGCCAATACAAGTTCTTTTTAAAGTATATTCCATTGATAATGCCATTATAGTTGTCCCGTTTTTTCTCCCCTTTCTCCCCCTCCACCCTACATCCCCTCCCTCCAGCATGCCCTCTCAGTTCATGTCAGTGGTCGTTCATGTAAGTTCTTTGGCTTCTCCATTTCCTATACTATTCTTAACCTCCCCCAGTCTATTTTGTACCTACCAACTATGCTTCTTATTCCCTGTACGTTTCCCCTCATTCTTTCCCCTCCTCCTCCCTGTTGATAACCCTCCATTTCTGTGATTATTGTTTGCTTAGTTTGTTTCTGTTTTTTAGATTCAGTTGTTGATAGTTGTGAGTTTGTTGTCATTTTATTGTTCATAGCTTTGATCATCTTTTTCTTAGATAGATAAGTCTCTTTAATACTTCATATAATGAGGGCTCAGTGCCCTGGCTGGTGTGGCTCAGTGGGTTGAGCACCAGACTGAAAACCAAAAGGTTGCCCATTCAATTCCCAGTCAGGGCACATGTCTGCGTTGTGGGCCAGGTCCCCAATTGGGGGCATGTGAGAGGCAGCCACACATTGATGTTTCTTTCCCTCTCTTTCCCCACCCCTCTCTAAAAATAAACAAATAAATAAAATCTTTTTTTAAAGGAGTTGGTGATGACGAATTCTTTTAACTTGACTTCATCTAGGAAGCACTTTATCTGCCCTTTATTCTAAATGATAGCTTTGCTGGTTAGAGTAATCTTGGATGTACGTCCTTGACTTTCATGACTTTGAATAGTTCTCGATGGTCCCTTCTTGCCTGTAAGGTTTCTTTTGACAAATCAGCTGACAATCTTATGGGAACTCCTTTGTAGGTAACTGTCTCCTTTTCTCTTGCTGCTTTTAAGATTCTCTCCTTAACTATAATCTTGGGTAATTTAATTATGTTGTGTCTTTGTGCATTCCTTCTTGGGTCCAGCTTGTTTGAAACTCTCTGAGCTCCCTAGACTTGAATGTCTATTTCCTTCTCCAGATCAGGGATATTTTCCTTCATTATTTGTTCCAATACATTTTCAATTTCCTTCTCTTCCTCTTCTCCTTCTGGCAGCCCTATGATTCAGATGTTGGAACATTTAAATTTGTCCCAGAGGTTCCTAAGCCTCTTCTCAGTTCTTTTTGAATTTTTGTTTCCTTGTTCTGTTCCAGCTGAATGATTATTTCTTCCTTCTATCCCAAATCATTGACTTGAGTCCTGGTTTACTTCCCTTCACTGTTGGTTCCCTATATATTTTTCTTTATTTCATTCTGTATAGCTTTCGATTTTTCCTTGATTTTGCATCCATACTCAATCATCTGTGAGCATCCTGATTACCAGTGTTTTGAACTCTGCATCTGATAGGTTGGCTATCTCTTCATCAGTTAGTTCCTTTTCTAGAAGTTTGATCTGTTCTTTCATTTGGGCCATATTTCTTTGTCTAGGTGCACCTGTGAAGTTGTTAGAGGGCAAGGCCTTAGGAATTCATCAGGGCATGGCAACCCTCTTTGCTGTGGTGCTATATGTGGGCTAGGGGTCAGAGATGGAACAGTGTCACTTTCTGAGTGCTTGCCCTACTTTCAGTCACTTTCCCTGCTACCCACAACCCAATTAGGCCTTTTGGTGCTGATTTTCAGGTGGGTGGGCTTGTATACTCTCTGAAACCCCATGGGTCACTCCAACAGATCCACCTGTGAGACTGGGAGTTTCTCCCACTGCTGCAACCTACACAGAATTTTACAGCCAGAGGTTTTGAGGCTTTGGTTTCCCATGCTGGAACCCTGGGTTGCATGGTCTGTCTCGCTTCCCAATTGTTACTCTGGGTCTGCTAGCTGGCGACTTGCCCCATGTCCTCTCCACCCAGGCTGCCCAGCTCTGCCCCTCCTATCAGTCCGGATGAATGTTTCTTCTTCATCTCCTTGGCTGTCAGACTTTCATACAGTTCAGTTTTCTGGCAGTTCTGCCTGATTTTGTTTTGAAATTAATCGTTGTTCTTCTTTTGGTTGCGTGAGGAAGCAATGTGTATCTACCTATGCCTCCATCTTGTACAGATGTCCTCTTTAGTAATTTCTTTTTTCAGTAATGTTTGTGTACTGAATGATTCTTTTCAAGTTTGTCTAAACAGTCTTGCATACTCATGATAAATTTATACTTTAAATATATACTTTAAAATATTTAGCATCAGTAGTTTCATTTTTTAATTGAAAATACGTTTACATGGTTTAAAATATTTCCCTTCCATTTCCAATATCAAGCCATTTAATATACTTTCTTGAATATTTCAAATGCTAGGATAGCTTGCTTATCTTTCTGAAGATACTTTCTTTATATACAAATAAACTGTTGCCTGTTATTTAAATCCATAATACTCATATTGTTTTTCCTTTTGCTTTCCTCAATGTATCTTGGTGATCAAGACATATTATTACTTAAGGGGGTGTCTCATATTTTTTCCATATACACGGTGTCCTATTTTGTAGATATATCATAATTTTCCCCCTTAACATCATTGGAACAATGATTAGTTTTTTTAACTTACATTTTTTTCAATTTACAAATTATTATGTTGGCAAGGGGTTGTTGTGAAATCTCATAGTTTGGATAATCCTAAATCCTAATATTTTTGAATCAGAAAATTTTGGTACTTATGGTTGCTTTTTTGTTTTAACATTAAATAAGTGTACTCTGACACCAACCTCCCTCTTAAGTTGGTTGTTTACCAATACAATTGAGTATAACAAAACTGTGTATTTGAATCTCCCATAGACAAGGGTGCTCTCCATCTCAAATACAGAGAATTGTTTTTCTATACTTGTTAAAAAAACAGTGGGGGCTTAGCAGGTAGTTAATATTTCACATTTCATATTATAAAATTTCAATTTGCATTTTTATTGCTTTGCCTATTGCTTGCATTCTCACATGTATTTAATTTTATAAATGCACTGTATTGTAGTATTCAAGTATTTCTAATACCCCATTACTTTGGGGGGAATCCTAGAATTTGAGAAGTGAGTTCTCACCACTGTGTAAACTTGTAGTTAGAAATGGTCAGACTTTATGAAATCAAGTTAATGTAGTGTTAAAATATAAATTCTTTGATTTATGTTATAACTGCAATCTTTCTTCACTGGGAAAAGAAACTGTTCATAGATTGACTAAACCTTTTTTATCTACATAATCTTTTCCCTTGAATAGAATGAATTATTTCTTTACAAATAAATTAACAAGTATGTAATTTGTTTCTTATGAGAGAATCAACATTTTTCTTCCCTATGCTAATTTATTTTACATAAAAGATTTCAGTAACACTGTATATTTTCTATTAAAGCAAATAAACAATTATTATATTTATTCCACTTAATTGCATTAAATGATAAATTTCTAGAAGTTGCTAGGAACTGCAATGGAATAAGAGTTGATATTTAATTTAGTAAACTAATTAGAAAGTTGAAAGCTGAAGAGACTCTTCACTTAGGGCAAAACTTACGAAACGCCTTAACCACATTAGACACCTACAGCAGTAGGACTACAGGCTGGTGTATCATTTGTCAAGGCTTGATCTCCCTGCAAGCAAAGGAACCTTTTCTTTGGGGGGTTATTACTGTTAGCAAATGAACTCTTTGTTTACCCAAAATAACTGCAATAGAAAGTCAGCAGCAGGGACTACTACACAGGTCTGAGTTATTACTTCGAGGTGTGATATATTGGGAGCGGCTTTGATTACAGTTGTCTGTGAGGATTTTACAAGCATATCAGAATTTTGAAGGAGGGTGGATTTGGCGTGCATCTATTTGAAAAGTCCTTTTTTGTGACTCTGTTTTCTCCTTTTGAGGAAAAGTGTAATGAGGTACAGCTGATGACATTAAGGGCAAATTCATGGTGAAATTTGGGCTTTACTCTAATATGAAGGTAACATTTTTATAGGTAAAGATAAAGGTAAGTTTATAAAAACAGCTTGAATAAAGATCATATTGAAGAAGAAGACAAGGAAGTGATTTATACTGTCTGCATAATGGAATTCATATTGGAGAGTCATCAAAAACAACACCGAACAGTTGGCTTGTGATCACACATTAGGCCACGGAGAAGTGACTCTAATGTCTTGGAACTTCTGAGTTGATTGCACTGCAATCAGTAGAAGCTGGGCTCATGAAGGCGAATGTGGTGGCACGTGAGGAGAAAGGTGGACTGTAGGCAGATTCTGAATAGGGCAGGTAAGGGAGAGGGAGTAATAAAAATTCATATTGGTGACATGAGAATGTTCATGCCATGAAAATGAAAATTTCAAGGGTTGATTTAGGGTTACTAATAATTTCTCTTCATAATCTTCAAGTTGTTATTAAACTATTCTCTAGGAGTCATCATCATGTTTGGGGGAAATGACAATTGTAACCATACAAATGAGAGAAGATGTGGGTTTTGGAATACCTTCAATAAAACTATTTTTTATAGTTTACTTTTTATGTGTTTTTCCCATTACCATTGATCCCCCTTACACCCTCTTCCCTGTCCACCTATCACCCCTCCCCAACCACTGTTGTCCATGTCCATGGGTTGTTTTTTTTCCTTGATCCCTCTAACCCCCAACGCTGTCAGCCTGCTCTCTCTGAGTCTGTCTCTATTCTGCTTGTTAGTTCAGTGCATTTGTTAGATTCTACATATGAGTGAAATCATATGGTATTTTTATTTCTCTGACTGGCTTCTTTCACTTAGCACAATGTTCTCCAGGCCCATCCATGCTGCTGAAACACTGGGAGTGAGTGGGGACACTTAAAGGAAAGCAAACAAAAGGTTCAGGTTGAGAGAAAAAGATGAGGTGATTGAGGAACATCTGAAGGATCAGGATATCAAAGTACCATGGGTAGGAACTTCACTAGATTTAGCAATGACTGAGAAGTATGTCAAGGAAAAAGTTTTCTAAATTTTTGTTTATTTATCTTTAGAGGGTCAGGGAAGGAGAGAGGGAGAGAGATATCAATGTGGGGTTGCCTCTCATGCATCCCCTGCTGGGAACTGGCCTGCAACCCAGGCATGTGCCCTGACTGGGAATGGAANAGCTGAGTGCACTGCAATCAGTAGAAGCTGGGCTCCTGAAGGCGAATGTGGTGGCACGTGAGGAGAAAGGTGGACTGTAGGCAGACTCTGAATAGGGCAGGTAAGGGAGAGGGAGTAATAAAAATTCATATTGGTGACATGAGAATGTTCATGCCATGAAAATGAAAATTTCAAGGGTTGATTTGGGGTTACTAATAATTTCTCTTCATAATCTTTGAGTTGTTATTAAAGTATTCTCTAGGAGTCATCATCATGTTTGGGGGAAATGACAATTATAACCATACAAATGAGAGAAGATGTGGGTTTTGGAATACCTTCAATAAAACTATTTTTTATAGTTTACTTTTTTATGTGTTTTTCCCACTACCATTGATCCCCCTTACACCCTCTTCCCTGTCCACCCATCACCCCTCCCCAACCACTGTTGTCCATGTCCCTGGGTTGTTTTTCCTTGATCCCTCTAACCCCCAACACTGTCAGTCTGCTCTCTCTGAGTCTGTCTCTATTCTGCTTGTTAGTTCAGTGCATTGTTAGATTCTACATATGAGTGAAATCATATGGTATTTTTATTTCTCTGACTGGCTTCTTTCACTTAGCACAATGTTCTCCAGGCCCATCCATGCTGCTGAAACACTGGGAGTGAGTGGGGACACTTAAAGGAAAGCAAACAAAAGGTTCAGGTTGAGAGAAAAAGATGAGGTGATTGAGGAACATCTGAAGGATCAGGATATCAAAGTACCATGGGTAGGAACTTCACTAGATTTAGCAATGACTGAGAAGTATGTCAAGGAAAAAGTTTTCTAAATTTTTGTTTATTTATCTTTAGAGGGTCAGGGAAGGAGAGAGGGAGAGAGATATCAATGTGGGGTTGCCTCTCATGCATCCCCTGCTGGGAACTGGCCTGCAACCCAGGCATGTGCCCTGACTGGGAATGGAACCACCATCCTCTGGTTTGCAGACCTGCGCTCAATCCACTGAGCTACGCCAGCCAGTGCTGAAGGAAAATGTTTTAAGAGGAAGGTGTAATATAAACTGCAGAATAATTTAAAATGTAAAGAATATACAGTAAAATCTTTATCTTCCACTATTAAAAAAATCCATAGGAGGACTTGGATTTTATTGAACAAAAAAAGAATGAACTTTAATAATCTCTAAAGTTTTAAAAATTTGGATAAAATATGTTAATTTAAAATTGCATTCTTTTCCAAGAGCAAAATACAACAACACGTTCTGTGCAGAAATATATGCAATGTTTATTCCTCTACATAACAAGTGCGGGAGAGTTTTCATTTCTAATATCCAAACCTAGTTCAAATCACACAGAAATTTTCTCTATTGGTTGATAACAGCATTTAAATCATTGGAAGGAAAGTTGTTTCACTTTGAATAATTTGACCCCTTAATTTACTCTAAATTATAAAAGAAGTCATACAAGATTTACAAACATGAGGAGATATACTATTAAAAGTAAAGCAGTTTTATTTTACAACAAAGAACTACAGCATAACTCGGCTCTAAGAATTCATTTCTTACTTACCCTTTGGCGCCGCGTGATGTCGCTGTCTACCATGAAGTCACATTGAGCTAATATTCAAACGTATTCTTCCTATTACTGTGTCGCTCTGCCAGTGCTGAAGGATGGCGGGCGCAGGAGATTTGGATTAACAGACACAGATTGTACAGTATTTCACCTTGATGCTGAGAGAAGGTCTTCTGTTGGAAATAAAACAACTGTTTGACATGGTTATTACTCTGGAAGGCCGACTGGGATCTCGGTGTCTGCTTCTCTTGCTTTTGTTCCTAGCCCTCTGGGTGACCGGGAGCTGCCAGGTCCACTACTCGGTCCCCGAGGAGGCTAAACACGGCACCTTCGTGGGCCGCATCGCGCAGGACCTGGGCCTGGAGCTGGCGGAGCTGGTGCCCCGCCTGTTCCGCATGGCGTCCAAAAGCCGCGGGAACCTGCTGGAGGTAAACCTGCAGAATGGCATTTTGTTTGTGAATTCTCGGATCGACCGCGAGGAGCTGTGCGGGCGGAGCGCGGAGTGCAGCCTCCACCTGGAGGTGGTCGTGGAGCGGCCGCTGCAGGTCTTCCACGTGGAGGTGGAGGTGAAGGACATTAATGACAACCCGCCTGTGTTCCCGGTAAAGGAACAAAGAGTGCTGGTTTACGAATCTCGGCTGCCGGACTCTCAGTTTCCACTAGAGGGAGCGTCGGATGAGGATGTGGGCTCAAACTCTGATTTAACCTATAAACTCAGTTCCAGTGAATATTTCTCGCTAGATGTGAAAACAAACAGTGATGGCAATACACAAGTCGGGCTCCTGTTAAGGAAATCTCTGGACCGAGAGGAGACTCCCGAACATAATTTACTGCTCATGGCCACGGACGGAGGCAAACCGGAGCTCACTGGCTCCCTTCAGGTTCTGGTCACTGTGCTGGACGTGAACGACAACGCTCCCAGCTTCCAACAGTCTGAATATGAAGCAAGAATATTCGAAAACTCACAGAACGGAACAGTAGTCATCAGAGTGAATGCTTCTGATCCTGACGAAGGATCTAATCAGGAGATTTTTTATTCTTTTAATAGCCTTGTGCCACCCATGGTAATTGACCAGTTTAGCATAGATTCGAATACTGGAGAAATAACAATTCGAAAGAATCTGGATTTTGAAAAAGTGAATTCCTATAAATTCCGCATTGACGCCACGGACAGAGGCCACCCACCGATGGTGGGTCATTGTACAGTTTTGATAAAAGTCTTAGATGTTAATGATAATGTTCCTCAGATTTCCCTGACTTCGTTATCCCTTCCAGTGAGGGAGGACGCCCCACTCGGTACTGTGATCGCCCTAATCAGCGTGTCCGACCGTGACTCTGGCACCAATGGGCAGGTGACCTGCTCCCTGATGCCTCACAGACCCTTCAAGCTGGTGTCCACCTTCAAGAATTACTTTTCACTGGTGCTGGACAGCGCCCTGGACCGCGAGAGCGTGTCGGACTATGCAGTTGTGGTGACCGCGCGGGACGGGGGCTCGCCTCCGCTGTCGGCCACAGCCAGCGTGTCCGTGGAGGTGGCCGACGTGAACGACAACGCGCCCACGTTCGCCCAGCCCGAGTACACGGTGTTCGTCAAGGAGAACAACCCACCCGGCTGCCACATCTTCACGGTGTCCGCGCGGGACTTGGACGCGCAGGAGAACGCGCTGGTGTCCTACTCGCTGGTGGAGCGGCGGGTGGGCGAGCGTGCGCTGTCGAGCTACGTGTCCGTGCACGCGGAGAGCGGCAAGGTGTTCGCGCTGCAGCCTCTGGACCACGAGGAGCTGGAGCTGCTGCAGTTCCAGGTGAGCGCGCGCGACGCGGGCGTGCCGCCTCTGGGCAGCAACGTGACGCTGCAGGTGTTCGTGCTGGACCAGAACGACAACGCGCCCGCGCTGCTGCCTCCTGGGGCGGGCGGCGGGGGCGGCGCTGTGAGCCAGCTGGTGTCTCGGTCTGTGGGCGCGGGCCACGTGGTGGCGAAGGTGCGCGCGGTGGACGCGGACTCTGGCTACAATGCGTGGCTGTCTTATGAGCTGCAGGCGGCGGCGGGTGGTGCGCGCAGCCCATTCCGCGTGGGGCTGTACACGGGCGAGATCAGCACGACGCGCGTCCTGGAAGAGGCGGACGAACCTCGCCAGCGCCTGTTGGTGGTGGTGAAGGACCACGGGGAGCCCGCGCAGGTGGCCACGGCCACTGTGCTGCTGTCTCTGGTGGACAGCAGCCAGGCGCCAAAGATCTCGTCGCGAGTGTCTTCCAGCCTCGCAAGCTCGGAGGCCGCCCTGGTGGACGTGAACGTGTACCTGATCATCGCCATCTGCGCAGTGTCCAGCCTGTTGGTGCTCACGCTGCTGCTGTACTCGGCGCTGCGGTGCTCGGCCCCGCCCACCGAGGGCGCATGCGCGCCGGGGAAGCGGGTGCTGGTTTGCTCGAGCGCAGTGGGGAGCTGGTCGTACTCTCAGCAGAGGAGGCAGAGGGTGTGCTCTGCGGAGGGGCCGCCTAAGACGGACCTCATGGCCTTCAGCCCAAGTCTGCCTCCCTGCCCGGCAGTATCGAATGTAGGAGAGCCTCAGGATTTAAATGATGATCGTTGTGGCAAAGTAAGTGAATCTTTATTTCTCATTTAATCGTTATTTTGAAATATTATAATTGTTTTCCCCATGTTTCTCTTTACACTTTTCTATTCTTAAAATTTTTATTAATTTCACATTATATACTACTTTTCTGTTTTTAAAGATTTTATTTATTTATTTTTAGAGCGAGGGGTAGGGTAGGAAAAAGAAAGGGAGAGAAACATCAATGTGTGGTTGCCTCTCACTCACCCCCACTGGGGACCTGGTCTGCAGGCCAGGCACGTGTCCTGACTGGGAATCGAACTATCAACCCTTTGGTTCCAGGCCGGCATTCAACCCACTGAGCCACACCAGCCAGGGCTATATACATTTTTTCATTTTTCTTTTAATTATGATCTTTTGGTTCATTATTAAACTTAGTTTAAAGTGTTGTCAGACATTAACATCATTCTGCAGCAAAAGAATTTTTCTTCAAACTCAAAAATTTTTTGCTGTATACCTTTCTCATCTATTTAAATGGGCATTCATAGTAGTATGTTTAATTCTCTAGAATTGTCATATCTTTCCATTCAAACTTCAGGGGAATTATTTCTCCTTTACTCATTAATGTTTTATCATTTTAACACCACTTTATCACTTATTCTTTTACCCTTTCTGTTTCTCTTTCATTTCATTTCTTTTTCTTTTTTGATGGTGAATTTTATTTAAACAACAATGTCAAGTTATCCATTTTGTCTATGTACTCTGTCCATATTATTCATTAAATTTTTAAAAATGTATATATTTTATTTTTAGAGGAAGGGGAAGGGAAGGAGAAAGAGAGAGAAACATCAATGTGTGGTTGCTTCTCACGTGCCCCCTAATGGGGACCTGGCCTGCAACCCAGGCATGTGCCCTGATTGGGAATCCTTTGGTTCACAGGCCAGCACTCAGTTCACTGAGCCACACCAGCCAGGGCTTTATTATTCATTTTTTTAAAAAGATTTTTAAAACTTATTTTTAGAGAGAGGGTAGAGAAGGAAGAAAGAGAGGGAGAGAAACATCAACGTGTGGTTGCCTCTCCAATGCCCCCCACCACCACCACCACGCACTGGTATACAGCAAACCAGGATTATGCCTGGACTGGGAATAGAATCAGCAACCCTCTGGATCGCAGGCCATCTCTCAGTGCACTGAACCACAACAGCCAGGGACATATTATCTTGTTCTTTACATTCCCTTTGACCCCAGTGATTCCTAGAATCTGTAGTGTTTGTTGTTGGCCTTTTAAACCACTTAGAAATAAAGGACAGGAGTTTAGTTAGCAGACTCAATTCTTCTGATTGGGATGAGGGAGTGAGAGGGGAAACTTCATACTCCTTTAATTACCATGTGACACCCACATTATTGCCGAGTATATCAGGGATCCAAACATGGGAGAAATAATAATTCAAGTGAATCTGGACTTTGATCAAGTAAATCTATTTAAAATCTGTGTTCCTTAGACACTGCCAGTTTTTTAAGGGAGAGCTATATCCTCTGATTTAACCCATTCACTATTCTTTCTGTACTATGATTTAAGCTTTTCACTATTTCCTACATGAAAGTAGCAGATTATAGTGTTAAGTGTTGTAAATTTTGAAGTCATTCTTTCTTTCCTAAATTTTATGCCTACCAATTTTGTTCTGTGTAGGAAGGATAATTGTTTAACCCCCCCCAGTTCTCCAGCTGTAAAACTGGGATGATAAACAGTATCTGTCACAAAGAACTTGAAGTATTTAGTAAGCTGATACTTATAAAGTGCCCATATTAACATTTGTTAATCAGTGTTTAGCAAATTAGCTACTATTTTGTGAAGAACAGGACAATTTTAAATATCAGGACGTTGTTGCCATGGCTTCTACATTAATTTTATGTGAACATTATTACACGTTTTACCGTTCATGGGGGAGCCATAATTAGCAAGGTAATCCAAGATGTCTCTAGCATTTTGAATGCCATGTGCTATACTGAAAAGATAACTTAAAACCCAGTTTTCAAAGTTGAAAATTGAATTCAGACTTGGAAGTAAAAAAATGTTTGCTTTCATAAAAGACATTTAATCTGCTGAACCCTCAGTGCTTTGCTGAAGGTGATTTTAGCTCCTTGTGTTGTCCAAGTTTTACCAGAAAATACTAGATTATCTTTCATTGGAATGGTGTATTTTCTCACATTTAAAAGTTGCTCAAGATCGTGAGAGGACTTGGTTGGGGTTCATGTTTTCCATAAATGTATTCGTTTTCCATTCTTGAAATTGCAAAACCATTAATAATGTTTTTTAAAATAAGTAAGCATATAAATTTTTAAACACACACTTAAAAGTGACAAAATAAGCCCTCATTATACTAACCAATAAAGAGCATCATTTGAGTAGATAATTATATATAACAAGCTTACAAACAACATGCTTTCTCAGGAAACAGGCAAGCCATAGCCATTGCTCTTGAAGAAACATTTTTAAAAGGTTCCAAGCAGATCTTCAAGAGCACAGTGTTGTGCCAAGACTCACCGAATTAATAAGACCAAGTCTGGCCTCAAGAAGTTTATAGAAAAGTAAAGATATATGTCATAGAAAAATATGACCATTTTAGAAGGCAAAATATTGAGGTACAAGCAAAGTAAATCCCTGTGGTTGGAACTGAAAAGAAAAATCTGCCTGTTTTCCTTGTTGGAGGAACCCATCAGTAGTTACGGTATTTTTAGGGTTTTCCATGGAGGAGTTTCCCCTGGGGAATAATGAATATAACAGGGATTCGTGAAAACAGATGAACTTAAATAAATGAGTACATGGAAATTCCAAAGGTACCTGGAAAGGAGTAGTTTGTTTTCATCAAAACATATGGTTCTCATGGGAAAGAGTATGAAATAAGACAGGAAAATTAATATGAGAGAAATCTTTTCGGTAACTGTGAGCACCACACAAAGAAATTTTAACTCACCTCTAATGTCAGCGTGAAGCAGTAAGAATAAAAGGTGTTTTTCAGGAAGACAACCATCAGGGTTAAGTAAACAGTAAATGGCGTTATGACAAGAAAACACAGTCAGATGCAAATTGCAATAATTCAGGATAGCAGCAATATTTAGAACTCCTTTAGACATAGATCAATCTTGGGAAGCATTCGAATGCAGATGTAGTTATTTTACTTGTAGTTAGGAACATGGGAATGACCACTTGAAACTTGCTCTGTTAACTACCATAAAAAGAATGAAACACCCAAAGCTTGATTAAAGGACTGCTCTAGTATGACAAATGAGTACCAACATTTATCTAATTAAGTAAACTTACATGGTGAAATAAATAATCTAAGTCAAATTGAAGATTATAAAAACAGTGGATATTCATAAAACACGAGGCTTAGAAAGGATGGACAGAAAAAAAGAGATATAAGAACCATAAACTCTTGAAACAGAATACATAAATTGTGGTGAAAAGAGAAACTCAGAATACTTCCTCCTTACAAAATTCACGTAATACAAATTATTTCCCTTCACAGATCCCCAAAACTGACCACTGTGTTTTCTTAAGAAAACTATATGAATTAGTTGTTTATATTCCTTACTTCTGAAAAACGACCTTTTTAAGATTCTCTTCCATTGGTAGGTTCTTGAGATCCTAAATCCCCAGAGAGACCAAGAATTTTCTTATCAGAAGTCTAAAGAAGTGTTTTCTGAATCTGATCAAAGGATTTTAAAAGTAACATGATTTGGACATCACTTAGACTTTTTAAAAGTTTTTACTCATTTACTTTTAGAGATGGGGGAAGGGAGGGAGAAAGAGGGACATGCCTCTCCCATGTCCCCAGCTGGGGACCAGGCATGTGCCCTGACTGGGAATCAAACCAATGACGTTTTGGTTTGCAGTCCGGGGCTCAATCCACTGAGCCAGGGCGTCACTTAGACCTTTATCCTTATTTTAAAACTTTCTGGAAATGCCTGTTGTTAAAGCATAAGGAAACACAGTTAGGATCATACTAAATATTCAGAAGTTAAGTTTCCTAAGAAAGCCCTTAGCGAACATGAGAATGTTTTTTTTTTAACAAAAATAAAGGGAAAAATCAGAGGTTGAAATAAAACTTTGCATCTTACTATATCAAGTTGAGTTTTGTAATTCGTACTTACTATTTGGGCCACATGATGTCGCTCTTCACCGTGAAATTCTCTCATATTAAAGACGAAACTAAGTCATCCATTTTCGCGTTGGAAAGACTCCCCGCATTGTTACTTTGTCCGGAAACTGAACAATGAGGAGCAAATCGGGAGACTAGAGAAGGAATAAGAAGATTCGTATGCTTTTTGAAACAAGTCACGCCGACTAAAATTAAAAAACAATAATTTGAAATGGTGGATTCGAATCCAGGAGACTCGGGGAACCGCCGTCTGCTGCTGCTGTTGATAATTCTCACAGCCTGGAAGGCGGGGAGCGGCCAGGTCCACTACTCGGTCCCCGAGGAGGCCAAACACGGCACCTTCGTGGGCCGCATCGCGCAGGACCTGGGGCTGGAGCTGGCGGAGCTGGTGCCGCGCCTGTTCCGCGTGGCGTCCAAAAGCCGCCGGGACCTGCTGGAGGTAAATCTGCAGAATGGCATTTTGTTTGTGAATTCTCGGATCGACCGCGAGGAGCTGTGCGGGAGGAGCGCGGAGTGCAGCCTCCACCTGGAGGTGATCGTGGAGCGGCCGCTGCAGTTTTTCCACGTGGAGGTGGAGGTGAAGGACATTAACGACAGCCCGCCGGTGTTCCGGAGAACACAAAACAATCTGTTTATCTCGGAATCCAGGCCTCTTGACTTTAGGTTTCCACTAGAGGGAGCATCCGATGCAGATATCGGGGAGAACTCTTTGCTGACTTACAGACTGAGCCCCAATGAGCATTTCTCTCTGGACGCCCCAACCACAGACGAACAGGTAAGATCTCTTGGACTTGTGTTACGGAAACCTTTAGACAGAGAAGAAGCTCCAGAGATTTTCTTAGTGCTCACGGCCACTGATGGCGGCAAACCTGAGCTGACAGGCTCCGTTCAGCTACACATCACGGTGCTGGACGCCAATGACAACGCGCCAGCTTTCGACAGAACACACTATGCGGTGAAATTACCAGAAAACGTTCCCAACGGAACGTTGGTAATTAAACTTAATGCCTCGGATGCAGACGAGGACTTGAATGGGGATATCCTTTACTCATTTGCTAGTGATATTTCTCCAGATGTGAAATCTAAATTCTATATAGACCCAGTAAGTGGAGAAATACTGGCAATAGGGCATATCGATTTTGAAGAAACTAGAGCCTACAACATTCGAGTAGAGGCGACTGATAGAGGCTACCTTCCACTGGCTGGTCACTGTGCCGTCATTTTGGAAGTTATGGACGCGAATGACAATGCTCCAGAGTTGACCGTCTCTTCTCTGTCTCTTCCTATCTCGGAGGATGCTCAGCCTGGCACAGTCATAACCTTGATAAAAGTGTCTGACCGCGATTCTGGCGCCAACGGACAAGTCACCTGCTCCCTGACGCCGCACGTTCCCTTCAAACTGGTGTCCACCTTCAAGAATTACTATTCCCTGGTGCTGGACAGCGCCCTGGACCGCGAGAGCGTGTCGGACTATGCAGTTGTGGTGACCGCGCGGGACGGGGGCTCGCCTCCGCTGTCGGCCACAGCCAGCGTGTCCGTGGAGGTGGCCGACGTGAACGACAACGCGCCCACGTTCGCGCAGCTCGAGTACACGGTGTTCGTCAAGGAGAACAACCCACCCGGCTGCCACATCTTCACGGTGTCCGCGCGGGACTTGGACGCGCAGGAGAACGCGCTGGTGTCCTACTCGCTGGTGGAGCGGCGGGTGGGCGAGCGTGCTCTGTCGAGCTACGTGTCCGTGCACGCGGAGAGCGGCAAGGTGTTCGCGCTGCAGCCTCTGGACCACGAGGAGCTGGAGCTGCTGCAGTTCCAGGTGAGCGCGTGCGACGCGGGCGTGCCTCCTCTGGGCAGCAACGTGACGCTGCAGGTGTTCGTGCTGGACCAGAACGACAACGCGCCCGCGCTGCTGCCCCCTGGGGCGGGCGGCGGGGGCGGCGCTGTGAGCCAGCTGGTGTCTCGGTCTGTGGGCGCGGGCCACGTGGTGGCGAAGGTGCGCGCGGTGGACGCGGACTCTGGCTACAATGCGTGGCTGTCTTATGAGCTGCAGGCGGCGGCGGGTGGTGCGCGCAGCCCATTCCGCGTGGGGCTGTACACGGGCGAGATCAGCACGACGCGCGTCCTGGACGAGGCGGACGAACCTCGCCAGCGCCTGTTGGTGGTGGTGAAGGACCACGGGGAGCCCGCGCAGGTGGCCACGGCCACTGTGCTGCTGTCTCTGGTGGACAGCAGCCAGGCGCCAAAGATCTCGTCGCGAGTGTCTTCCAGCCTCGCAAGCTCGGAGGCCGCCCTGTTGGACGTGAACGTGTACCTGATCATCGCCATCTGCGCAGTGTCCAGCCTGTTGGTGCTCACGCTGCTGCTGTACTCGGCGCTGCGGTGCTCGGCCCCGCCCACCGAGGGCGCGTGCGCGCCGGGGAAGCGGGTGCTGGTTTGCTCGAGCGCAGTGGGGAGCTGGTCGTACTCGCAGGAGAGGAGGCAGAGGGTGTGCTCTGGGGAGGGGCCGCCCAAGACGGACCTCATGGCCTTCAGTCCCAGCCTCCCACAGGGTCCCAGTTCTGTGGACAAGGTAAATCTAAAGAAATTTTATTTTCGGCAATTTAAAAACACATTTTAAAGGTTTTTGGCTAAAATATTTCTTATATAACTTATTCTATTTTTAATGTAATGGCTCTATTTACACTATTTCTTTACTCTGAATATAGTTATGTTAAATATGCACTTTTGTGCTACCTTGGAGTTTAAAATTGGCGATTTATATTTGTGTTTTATTTTTTGCGTAAAAGTTTTACTAATTGGAATTATAGGTTCTCTTTGAGTTATATAGTGGAATTCCCTAACTGAATCTTTACATGGTCATACTTTATTGTAAAGTCTGTAAATTTTTAAAGTCTAATGATATATTTTCCCTGACTGGTTTGACTCAGCTGATTGGGTGTGTAGTCTTGCAACGCCAAAGGTCCTCCGTTAGATTTCCAGTTAGGCACATGCCCCGGTTGCAGGTTTCATCCTGTCCAGAGCTTACAAGAGGCAACTGATTGATCGATGTTTCTCTCTCACATCGATGTTTCTCTCCCTGTATCTTTTTCTCCTTCTTCCTCTCTAAAAATAAATAAAATCTTTCAAAATAATAAAATAAAAACAAATCATATGTACTTGACATATTATATAAAAACTTATGTTTTGCCCTGGCTGGGGTGGCTCAGTGGATTGAGGTCTGGCCTGTGAAGATCGCCAGTTCCATTACCAGTCAAGGCACACGCCTGAGTTGTGGATGGGGATCTCAGCTGAGGGAGTTCGAGAGGCAGCTGATCACTCTATCTCTTGCACATCGATGTTTCTCTCCCTCTCTTTCTCCCTCTTTCCCCCTCCCTCTAAATAAATAAATACAGCCCTGGCTGGTGTAGCTCAGTGGATTGAGCACGGGCCTGCGAACCACAGGATCTCGGTTTGATTCCCAGTCAGGGCACATGTCTGGGTTGCAGGCCAGTTCCAGCAGGGGACTCACAAGAGGCAACCATACATTGATATTTCTCTCTTTCTCACCTTCCCTTCCTCTCTAAAGTTAAACAAATAAAATCTTTAAAAATAAATAAATACATACATAAATAAATAAAATTTTAAAGATATATTTTAACATCATCTCTTCAATATTGCCCTTTTAATGCTTACCCTAAAACTTGAATTATCCTAATTTCATATCACACTAATTTATTTTCTCTTTTTTCATCTTATTTGTCTAGTAACTGACTTCTTTTTAACTTACCATGTAGAATTTTGCTCTGTCCATGGTGAATAGGTTATATTTATAACTTAAAATGTAGTTTAAATGACATTTCAATATTACATTTATTTTGTTTCTTGATTGTATAATTAATATATTCACATTCAAAATTTCAAGCAATCGCCCTGGCTGGTGTAGCTCAGTGGACTGAATGTGCGGGCCTGTGAACCAGAGATTCCCAGTCAGGGCACATGCCTGGGTTGCAGGCCAGTTCCCAGCAGGGGACTCGTGAGAGGCAACCATACATTGATATTTCTCTCCTTCTCTCCTTCCCTTCCCCTCTAAAGATAAGTAAATAAAATCTTTTTTAAAAAGTTAAACAATTTTTCAAGCAATCAAATCTACTATATAGTGATAAGTCTCACTATCACCTTCAACCCTAAATTGTTTGTTTTAAACTCTCTGAATTGCTGAAATATTTAGAAAATTTTTAGTTTCTGTCAAGATTTTATATGTATATAAGTATATACACTCTGCCTTTATTTTAGGCAGAATAACTTAAAATTCTGCACTCATTTTCCCNACCTTTTTAAAAAAGTTAAACAATTTTTCAAGCAATCAAATCTACTATATAGTGATAAGTCTCACTATCACCTTCAACCCTAAATTGTTTGTTTTAAACTCTCTGAATTGCTGAAATATTTAGAAAATTTTTAGTTTCTGTCAAGATTTTATATGTATATAAGTATATACACTCTGCCTTTATTTTAGGCAGAATAACTTAAAATTCTGCACTCATTTTCCCACTATATCTTGGTATTTATGCCACATTATTTAATTGAAAGATTTCTGGTTCTTTGATTGTTTTTGATATTTTTAAAAATCTGCATTTTTATTGTATGGATATATAATGATTTATTTATTCATTTCTCTTTTTATACATGAGTGGAACAATATCTTAATTATACAAACTAATAGCCATTGGTATTGTCAACTTTTACAGTTTGTAAAATATTAAAATTATTTTTGATTGGTTAGAAATTATTGTCAACTTTTATAGTTGGTAAATCTTAGCATACCTTTGGAAGTTATTTTAGGGTGTCTGTTTATTGTTTTTAGTGTTCTTTCACACACAGGTAGAGATTTGAAAATTCAAGAACTTTTCCCAGATTCAATGGAATTATTTACCATTGACCAGTAATTTGTATCCATCATAACCAGACCAAATTTGCTGCTCTTGTTGAAAGAAGGCAATTTTGTAAGAAAAACCTATAAATATTCTAACTCTTGATGATGGTAATTGTTCTCCTATTTTTTACTGCTTTATTTTTGTTTTATTCTCAGGTACATTACACACTTTTTTCCAAGCATATTTAAAGAATATTATAAAATTTTACTTTGGGGGTGGGGGAATTACTAGAAGTTGATAAAATTCCTCCCCCAAACTCCAATTTTTATTCACTTCCTTATTAAAGTACTTTGTTTTTAGAAATTTAATCTCTGACATACTGAGGCTATGGAATTTCCTTTTGTTGGTAAAAAGTTCTCATAGAGATATTTAACAATGCAATTATCTGTACATAATCTTTCTCATTATTTTGAAGATAGTCTGAGTATGTTAACTGAGGATAATGTAAGTAATTTCACATAAAATGTTTATTTTCCCCTTCCACATTGCTTGTATTTATGTAAGAATTTTAAATGTATTGATTTTTATCACCAAAAAATGTCACTGTGATTACATGTTAATCACATTTCCACACATCTGAATTGCTAGGGACTTGATTAAAAGCCATACATGCTGCTTTACATAAGTTTTAAGAATTAGAAATCTTCAGTTAGATAAGAATGAAATTCTCTTACCTCCCAAGAAAACCTTTAATGTAAAAGATGCGGGTTAATACGTAAAGTCTTTTCTGATTTTAAGAAAAGGGTTTCTTTGTTGTCCCAAAATAGCTAAAATAGAAAGTCAGTGATAAGTGTCTCTATAGAGATTCCAATTAAATATATTAAGACAGATCTCATTGAGTAAAGGTTTTTTTAAAAATCACAGTTGCCTTTGAGGGTTCAAGTATTCCAAACTCTTGAGTGATGGGAAGACCACAAGTTGTTTGAAAAGTCTTTACCATTGAGAATTGCTAATATATGAATTCAAAGGAGAGCTTAAGCACCTACTGTTGAGTCATTTAAGATGAATAAATTAAGTACTAACTTTTGAGGTGGACATATCAATGTTTAAAATATTGAGAAGAAATTTCTGTTTGAGGAAAGACAGCCCCAGCTGGAACAAAATTAATGTAAGGAGCCAGATGATATAAATGCCTCTACAATTGTTAAAGGTGAAGAGTAACTATTACATAGGATAAGGAAAAATAAAATATTCACTGAATTAAAAGAACCCCGTTCTAGAGAAGGTAAGTGAAATCAATAATTATTACCCTTCAGAGCCGCATGATGTCGCTGTCTACCAAGAAGTTCTGCCTAGCCAAGCTCCAGCCTTCTCCACCAGTCCCGTACAGTCTCTAAATGCTGCACACTGGCGGAGGCAGCGGAACTGGATTAAACACTCAAGGCATTGCAGTAGTTCGTCTCATACCAGTCAGGCTCTTTAACAACAATAAAACGAAAACTTGACATGGTGTTTTCTTGGCGAGGAGGCCCGGAAGCCCGGTGTCTGCTGCTCTCGCTTCTGGTCCTGGCTGCCAGGGAGACTGGGAGCAACCAAGTGCACTACTCGGTCCCCGAGGAGGCTAAACACGGCACCTTCGTGGGCCGCATCGCGCAGGACTTGGGGCTGGAGCTGGCGGAGCTGGTGCCGCGCCTGTTCCGCGTGGCGTCCAAAAGCCTCGAGGACCTGCTGGAGGTAAATCTGCAGAATGGCATTTTGTTTGTGAATTCTCGGATCGACCGCGAGGAGCTGTGCGGGCGGAGCGCGGAGTGCAGCCTCCACCTGGAGGTGGTCGTGGAGCGGCCGCTGCAGGTCTTCCACGTGGAGGTGGAGGTGAAGGACATTAATGACAACCCGCCTGTGTTCCTGGTAAAGGAGCAAAAGCTATTTATTTCAGAATCAAGATTGCCAGATTCTCGGTTTCCGCTAGAGGGTGCTTTGGATGCAGATATTGGAGCTAACTCCGTTTTAACCTATAAGCTTAGCTATAGTGATTACTTCATGCTAGAGGTGAATTCGAAGAGTGAAGAGAATAAGCAAGTTGAGCTCATCTTAAGGAAAACTCTGGACCGAGAGGAGACTCCCGAACATAATTTACTGCTCATGGCCACGGACGGAGGCAAACCGGAGCTCACTGGCTCCCTTCAGGTTCTGGTCACTGTGCTGGACGTGAACGACAACGCTCCCAGCTTCCAACAGTCTGAATATGAAGCAAGAATATTCGAAAACTCACAGAACGGAACAGTAGTCATCAGAGTGAATGCTTCTGATCCTGACGAAGGATCTAATCAGGAGATTTTTTATTCTTTTAATAGCCTTGTGCCACCCATGGTAATTGACCAGTTTAGCATAGATTCGAATACTGGAGAAATAACAATTCGAAAGAATCTGGATTTTGAAAAAGTGAATTCCTATAAATTCCGCATTGACGCCACGGACAGAGGCCACCCACCGATGGTGGGTCATTGTACAGTTTTGATAAAAGTCTTAGATGTTAATGATAATGTTCCTCAGATTTCCCTGACTTCGTTATCCCTTCCAGTGAGGGAGGACGCCCCACTCGGTACTGTGATCGCCCTAATCAGCGTGTCCGACCGTGACTCTGGCACCAATGGGCAGGTGACCTGCTCCCTGATGCCTCACAGACCCTTCAAGCTGGTGTCCACCTTCAAGAATTACTTTTCACTGGTGCTGGACAGCGCCCTGGACCGCGAGAGCGTGTCGGACTATGCAGTTGTGGTGACCGCGCGGGACGGGGGCTCGCCTCCGCTGTCGGCCACAGCCAGCGTGTCCGTGGAGGTGGCCGACGTGAACGACAACGCGCCCACGTTCGCCCAGCCCGAGTACACGGTGTTCGTCAAGGAGAACAACCCACCCGGCTGCCACATCTTCACGGTGTCCGCGCGGGACTTGGACGCGCAGGAGAACGCGCTGGTGTCCTACTCGCTGGTGGAGCGGCGGGTGGGCGAGCGTGCGCTGTCGAGCTACGTGTCCGTGCACGCGGAGAGCGGCAAGGTGTTCGCGCTGCAGCCTCTGGACCACGAGGAGCTGGAGCTGCTGCAGTTCCAGGTGAGCGCGCGCGACGCGGGCGTGCCGCCTCTGGGCAGCAACGTGACGCTGCAGGTGTTCGTGCTGGACCAGAACGACAACGCGCCCGCGCTGCTGCCTCCTGGGGCGGGCGGCGGGGGCGGCGCTGTGAGCCAGCTGGTGTCTCGGTCTGTGGGCGCGGGCCACGTGGTGGCGAAGGTGCGCGCGGTGGACGCGGACTCTGGCTACAATGCGTGGCTGTCTTATGAGCTGCAGGCGGCGGCGGGTGGTGCGCGCAGCCCATTCCGCGTGGGGCTGTACACGGGCGAGATCAGCACGACGCGCGTCCTGGACGAGGCGGACGAACCTCGCCAGCGCCTGTTGGTGCTGGTGAAGGACCACGGGGAGCCGGTGCTGGCGGCCACGGCCACTGTGCTGCTGTCGCTGGTGGACAATGGCCAGGCTTCGAAGATCTCGTCTCGGATGTCGAAGGAGGCCACGAACCCAAATCTGGCACTGGTGGACGTGAACGTGTACCTGATCATCGCCATCTGCGCAGTGTCCAGCCTGTTGGTGCTCACGCTGCTGCTGTACTCGGCGCTGCGGTGCTCGGCCCCGCCCACCGAGGGCGCATGCGTGCCGGGGAAGCGGGTGCTGGTTTGCTCGAGCGCAGTGGGGAGCTGGTCGTACTCGCAGGAGAGGAGGCAGAGGGTGTGCTCTGGGGAGGGGCCGCCCAAGACGGACCTCATGGCCTTCAGCCCCAGTCTGCCACCCTGCCCCGTGCCAGTGGTGGAGGTGGAAGAACAGTCTATTGGAGGGGATCACTCTAAAAAGGTGGGTATTACTTTTTACCGGTAATTTTCATATTTTGTTTTTTGAATAACATTTTATTTCACTATTCCCCGGTCACATACATATCTTGGGATATTTTCATCTTTCTACAGCATATGTCTATAATACCTTAAGTATATCTAGTAATACCTATTGCAACACAGTTTGTTTTAAGTTCACTTTATGTTTGTCTATTGTACTCTATGCATCGACTTTTGCTTGATACTTCTATTTTAAAAAATATACCATTTATCCTGATTTATTTATATTTTAATACAAATATTTCATGCTGGTTATAGGTTGTTTCATGTTCCATTATCTTTTTAATGTTATAAATATTTGTAGGATCAGTACTCTAATTCATAAGTTTACTCACTTTTCAAATCTAAATTTTATTTTATTTTTAAAAATGTTTTATTTATTTTGGGGGGAAGGGAAGGAGAGAGGGAGAGAAATATCAATGTGTGGTTGCCTCTCATGTGTCCCCCACTGGGAACTGGCCTGCAACCCAGGCATGTGCCCTGACTGGGAATCGAACCGCGATCCTTTGCTTCGCAGGCCCGCTCTCAATCCACTGAGCTACGGCAGCCAGGGCTCAAATCTAAATTTTAAAATGACCCTGTTATAGTAAGAGAAAAACTGATCTGATCAATTCTTTTTCTGATAAAAAGTGCTTTTTGCTCCCTTAGTAAAGAATATGTAGTGTGCTCTGACTGGTGTAGCTCAGTAGACTGAGCATGGGCCTGTGAACCAAAGGGTCGCCAGTTCAATTCCCAGTCAGGGCACACGCCTGGGATGCCGGCCAGATCCCCAGTAGAGGACACAGGAGAAGCAAAACCATACATTGAATTTCTCTCCCTCCTTCCTCCTCTCTCTAAAAATAAGTAAATAAAATGTTTTAAAAATTAAAAAAGAATATGTGTAGTGTAATATAACTTATAATGTGTAATAGAAATTTAACATTCAGAAATTATATTTTATTCTTTTTTGCTATTTTTATCATTTATTTATTTAGTTTTTATTTATTTTATTATATTTTAATTGCTCAAGTACAGTTTTCTGTCTTTTACTCCTATCCCAGCCCCCCCATTTTATTCTTAATAGTACAGTATGCAGATTGGAAGTTCATTCATTAAAATGTTCTAATCTGTGTAATTAACTTGTGTTTTGAACTTTAAACATTTTTCATTTTATTCTGATATGGTGGTACTTGTGTTAGTGTGTGTTATCACTTATTTTAGTAGTAACACCTTGAAGTTTCATAGTTATTTATATAAATGTATCCAATAGCTCTTTATCTTCTACTCATTTATTAGGGAGAGGTGTTGCTTGTGATAGTCAAGCATTAGCTCTTCCACTTTGAGGAAGGGGTCACGATTGTGTTTACTAATGGAGAGCATTTGAAAGTCACTTTTAGTTTTAGGAAATTGAAAATGGTTACCTTCATCCAAATTAATGCTGGGAGTTTGAAGAAAAAAACAGAATTACTCTTTTAGAATGTTTTCTACTTCTCTGGTGTTGTGTAGAGCAATTTAGTCTGACAGCTTCTCTTGTCATCTGAAACAGGGTTGTATTGGGTGATGTAGATTCAGAAATGCAAGACGATTCACTTTTATGGTAGCCAACACTACCCTTTTAGCTAGGCCCGATGTCTGTTATTCCATTTAAACATTTTCATTAATTTCAGAGTTACTAAATAGCAATGTAAGTCCTTCATTATCCTGACTCTGGTTTTTAGCAATTACTTTTTTCTTTCTGGATGCAGACTGAGTTTTTACTCTATGTGCTTCATAAATAACTTCCAGTAAAACTTGACATCTCAGGTCAAGTTTAGGAACACTAAAATGAAAATTGTGTCAAGAATTTAAGCGTGGCGTTGCCTTCAATGTTAATACTTTCCATGGCTCTTAGAGATTATAGGTGGTAAGTTATGCAGAGTATTTCAACTTGGGTAAAGAATTCCTTCCCCTCATATCTGCCCTCTCTTTCAGACCTTCATAATGTCAGCGGGCCCCTCTGCAGAAAAGCCTTGTCTAAAGATAACTCTTGATGTGAGCTATAAATAAAACATAGAATTATGTGTTTACTAATTTCATCCTATTTGTTTACTTCACCTTCTTTTGGATATGTTTCCTCAAAAAATACAAGTATCCCCCCCCAAATATTAACATAACAGATTAGGACTTTATCCAGCAGTACAATAATCCTAAAGTCTATGGAAAAGAAAGTGCAGAAAGGAAAGGAAATGATGAAATAGTTCAGAATGAGAAGTTGAGATAGTAAAGACAAATTTTTCTGATATTAGTTTGACAGTGTCTTTCTCTGGCTCTGTTAATAGAGATAAATATTCTTTAAAACTTTGTAAGTAGTCTCTCGCATTCAATGCAGAATGTTTAAAATTTCAGAACAAAAACAAATTTTCTCAGATGAAGGATTTTTTAACATAACTAATGCCAAAAATTAGCCCATTTCATTTAAAACTATAGCATCCCACAAAAGAGTAAAACTATAGTATCTTATTCTTATAATCATATTTAACCTGCTCTTTACTAGATGTTATTAAAGTGAGGCTAATCACAGAGTACTCTTAAACTCTGGTGATATTGTAGTTTTGATAGTCTGTTTCAATATGAGTAGCCAGCCCTTAGGTTTATTGACATACTGTAGTTATTTAGCAATATGGACACCTTGAAATGTGGGGGCTTTAAAGGTATCTTTCATATATACTTAATTAATGGAGTAGCTCTTTAAACCAAAAATGAAATGGTCCTTCAGCATGGAGTCATTCCCAAGAGATGAAATTATTTCAATCAGCAAAAGAGGTCTATTTCTTAGTCATGCCTTTTTTGAATTTGTTCACTTCCATGTGCTAAAATTTTTCTTGCTCTTCTTTAGGCAAATATTTTGGTCTTGAATGGGTGGCTTTCACAATTAAAAAAGAATCAGAAGTAATTCGAATGATAAAACTTTGGCATAGATTCACTGAAGTAGCAGTTTAAAAAGCACTTAAAATGGAGAGTGCATTTTTACATAGAACCTTAGATTCCCTTGGGTATCCACTTACAATTTTTTTAATAGAAAAATTTGGGTTTTACCCAATGGCTGCCATCTTAGTGGACAGATTTCAGATATTGGATAGTTGGTTCCTCAGCAGTCTTGAGAATGATTAAAACATTTTTCTTTTAAAAAAGATTTTATTTATTTACTCTTAGACAGAGGGGAAGGGTGAGACAAAGAGAGGGAGAGAAACATCAATGTGTGGTTGCCTCTCACATGTCTCTCACCAGGGACATGGCCTGCAGTCGAGGCATGTGCCCTGACTGGAAATCCAACCAGCGACACTTTGGTTCCTGTGAGCCAGTGCTCAATCTACTGAGCCACACCAGCCAGGGCTAAAACATTTTTCCTTTTAAAAAGACAACACTGATAAACTTTATTGTAATTGAACAGGCATGAAAATCTCAATGTATTTTGTTTGTATTTGAGATGAAAACAGTAAAATAAAATTGAATGAATGAGTTTTAGAATGGCCTTCATACCATAGTTTCTTTAAGCCAATTCTGGAATAAAATGGGTATAAACAGACAAATACAGCAAATATATAAATATTTAGTAGTGTGGGTTTTTTAAATGATTAGAAGTAGCAATGGAGGTAATGCAAATTGAAGGTGTCCTTCAGGATGAAACAACAATATTCACCCAAGAGAAAAGACAAGATTTGGGGGGAAAAACACTTTAAAATGAGACAAAGGTAAGTATACTTTGTATTTCCAGAGACCAGTACTTGGTAAATTCATTAACATCAAAGTAATTAAATCCTTGGATGAACTGATAAGTAGCTTACACATCAGCAGTGATTTAAAATATCGTTATGTTAAAGAGGTAACTTAGAGAACTGGCATCTTGAGTTTTCCTTTGCACCACTGGACTAAATGTTTAGAATAATTTAATATCTTACAAGGGTTAAGCAATAGAAAACTTAGAATGTTAGCAATGGGGTAAATTTAATAAGAAACCATACCAAAAATGATCAATTTCTAAAAGTCTAAAAAGAACAGTATCACGAGCAACCTACAACGTAGTTTTCATCTTCATACACATGGTAATACAGCTGTGCGGAAGTACATCCTCTTAGATGTCTACATGCGAGGTAAAACTCTTCTTGGAATTCTAACTTATAAGAGAAGTCCACCTTTAAAGAGCTAGTGGTCACACACAAGGAACGGATAAAGAATTAAAGGCTCGCAAAGGAAAACATGGACCAATATGAAGAAATCACGGAAGCAGCAATGTAAGTGAAACACTCCCCTAAACACAAACGTATTTCCATTTTGAACCACAGGATGTCGTTGTTCTCCAAGGAGAGGATTGTTTTAACAAAGAAAATTAACGATTATTCCCAGGACCAGAAAGATTCTCCACCGTTCCGGAGCTTTAAAGACTATAAACACGACTCATATTGTTAAGATCACCTGGGATCTCGGAAATAAAGACTCAAAGGAAAGGTCTCAAAAAGAACTACATCGTTCTGCTCCTGAAATGTTAATTTACTAACCAGAATCAAGGCATAATAATGTTAGCCTCAGGATCAGGTGACCAGAGAGCCCGGCGTCTGCTGCTGTCGCTTCTGCTCCTCGCATGGTGGGAGACCGGGAGCTGCCAGGTCCACTACTCGGTCCCCGAGGAGGCCAAACACGGCACCTTCGTGGGCCGCATCGCGCAGGACCTGGGGCTGGAGCTGGCGGAGCTGGTGCCGCGCCTGTTCCGCGTGGCGTCCAAAAGCCGCGGGGACCTGCTAGAGGTAAATCTGCAGAATGGCATTTTGTTTGTGAATTCTCGGATCGACCGCGAGGAGCTGTGCGGGCGGAGCGCGGAGTGCAGCCTCCACCTGGAGGTGGTCGTGGAGCGGCCGCTGCAGGTTTTCCACGTGGTGGTGGAGGTGAAGGACATTAACGACAACCCGCCTGTGTTCCCAGCGACACGAAAAAATCTGTTTATTTCCGAAAGTAGGGCTCTTGACTCTCACTTTTCACTAGAGGGCGCCTCTGATGCAGATACCGGGGTCAACGCCCTGCTGACTTACAGACTGAGCTCCAATGAGTATTTCTCTTTGGAAGTACCGACCAACGAGGACCAGGTAAAACCACTTCAACTGGTACTGAAAAAACCTTTAGACAGGGAAGTAGCTTCGGAGCTTCTCTTGGTGCTTAAAGCAACAGATGGGGGCAACCCTGAGCTGACAGGTACTGTAGAGGTACAGATCACAGTGCTGGATGTGAATGACAACGCCCCCGTGTTTGACAAGGCAGTCTATCGTGTAAAATTACTGGAAAATACAAGGAATGGTACCCTGGTTATTAGACTTAACGCCTCGGATTTGGACGAGGGCTCGAACAGCCACATTCTTTATTCCTTTGCAACTGATGTCTCCCCAGATACAAAAGCATCTTTTTGCATAGATTCTGCCAGTGGAGAAATAAAAGTAAATGGAAAAATAGATTTTGAAGAAACTAAATTATGGAAGCTTCGAATAGAAGCAGTTGATAAAGGAAGTCCCCCAATGTTTGGTCACTGTACAATCTTGATAGAAGTCTTGGACATCAATGACAATCATCCAGAGTTGCAAGTGACCTCACTATCACTTTCTGTTCCTGAGGATGCTCCGCTGGGGACCGTCGTCGCCCTAATCAGTGCGAACGATCCTGACGCTGATGACAATGGTCAAGTTATCTGCTCACTATCACCCCATGTCCCCTTCAAGCTGGTGTCCACCTTCAAGAATTACTATTCCCTGGTGCTGGACAGCGCCCTGGACCGCGAGAGCGTGTCGGACTATGCAGTTGTGGTGACCGCGCGGGACGGGGGCTCGCCTCCGCTGTCGGCCACAGCCAGCGTGTCCGTGGAGGTGGCCGACGTGAACGACAACGCGCCCACGTTCGCCCAGCCCGAGTACACAGTGTTCGTCAAGGAGAACAACCCACCCGGCTGCCACATCTTCACGGTGTCCGCGCGGGACGTGGACGCGCAGGAGAACGCGCTGGTGTCCTACTCGCTGGTGGAGCGGCGGGTGGGCGAGCGTGCGCTGTCGAGCTACGTGTCAGTGCACGCGGAGAGCGGCAAGGTGTTCGCGCTGCAGCCTCTGGACCACGAGGAGCTGGAGCTGCTGCAGTTCCAGGTGAGCGCGCGCGACGCGGGCGTGCCGCCTCTGGGCAGCAACGTGACGCTGCAGGTGTTCGTGCTGGACCAGAACGACAACGCGCCCGCGCTGCTGCCTCCTGGGGCGGGCGGCGGGGGCGGCGCTGTGAGCCAGCTGGTGTCTCGGTCTGTGGGCGCGGGCCACGTGGTGGCGAAGGTGCGCGCGGTGGACGCGGACTCTGGCTACAATGCGTGGCTGTCTTATGAGCTGCAGGCGGCGGCGGGTGGTGCGCGCAGCCCATTCCGCGTGGGGCTGTACACGGGCGAGATCAGCACGACGCGCGTCCTGGAAGAGGCGGACGAACCTCGCCAGCGCCTGTTGGTGGTGGTGAAGGACCACGGGGAGCCCGTGCTGGCGGCCACGGCCACTGTGCTGCTGTCGCTGGTGGACAATGGCCAGGCCTCGAAGATCTCGTCTCGGTTGTCGAAGGAGGCCACGGACCCAAAGCTGGCACTGGTGGATGTGAACGTGTACCTGATCATCGCCACCTGCGCAGTGTCCAGCCTGTTGGTGCTCACGCTGCTGCTGTACACGACGCTGCGGTGCTCGGCCCCGCCCACCGAGAGCGCGTGCGCGTGCTCGAGCGCAGTGGGGAGCTGGTCGTACTCGCAGGAGAAGAGGCAGAGGGTGTGCTCTGGGGAGGGGCCGCCCAAGACGGACCTCATGGCCTTCAGCCCTAGTGTTCCCCCTGGTTCGAGTTCTGGAGATAGTGGAGGACAACAGGAGATTTGCGGGAACGTAAGTACAGTAATTCTGGGATGTATTTCATGCCTTAATGTCAATCACATTGTAGTTCAACCAACATATGCTGTAAAGGTTATTGCTTCATTTGTTTCTTTTGGCCTGTTTTCCAATGGCTTATTTTAAAGCACACTGGACGTCCAACCATTTTTTTTATTACTTTTCACAACTGTCTTTATGGACACACCAGGAATGCTTGTTGATAGAAATAATAGTAGTAGTAATAGCAGTACTGAAATATTTGGCTAGAGCTCCCTGTAAATGCATACATTTAAGTGAGGAAGGAGGCCAGGATCACTGATGAGAAATGGAGGGTGTGGGCAAGGCTTAGTTATTTACTTCTCAGTTTTGCAGAGAGGTTGTTCTTCGTACTCGTTTTCTTGTTCCAAGTGGGATCTTCACTCATTATGTTTACACATTCAAAGTTATATAATAATGCATAACTTTATAATTTCATTCATTAAAGTTCAAACATTTAAATGCTCACCTTCCTATAAATGCAGAGGTTTACTTGGTACTAACCGGCATGGGCTGGTGAGGTGGCCTCCTTTCACGAGCCATTTTGTTTCTTTATAATCAAAAGCATGCTTCTTTCAGATAGTGGGTGGAGTTCTTCTCAACTTTAGGGATGATTTTACTTCTCTTTGTCTTTATCCCTGCACACAGTTTCAAGCTCAAGTTTCTTCATAGTCTTCAATTGCTTTAGATAAATATTTTAAAAAATATTTTATTTAATTTTAGAGAGAGGGGAAAGGAAGGAGAAAGAGTGGGAGAAAGAGTGGGAGAGAAACATCAATGTGTGGTTGCCTCTCATGTGTCCTCTACTAGGGAGCTGGCCTGCAACCCAGGCATGTGCCCTGACTGGGAATCGAACCAGCAACCCTTTGCTTCACAGGCCCGTGCTCAATCCACTGAGCTACACCAGCCAGGGCTAGATAAATATTCTTCTTTATTTCCTAATATAAGCTTAGTTTTGCTAATTGCCTGTTGAATCCATTGCTGTTCTCCAGATTAATTTATTGAGCTCCTTTTTTGTATTTGGAAGATTCTTCTGAGAATTGATTTTACTTATATTTCTTCCATTTATGGTACCTGCCGTGAGGCTGTGTGGAAATCGTTTAGGGTAGGAAAATTTATACTTCTTTGTTCTTTGAGTTTAAGAGCATCTTCCCATGTATGGGGAAGTGGGATACTGCTTCCTGTGTTCACCAAACCGCTTGTCTTCAAAATGACATTGCTTTAAATAACTTAAACATGACAATCATGGGACTTCCATTTGACATTTCCACTTGGCACTAGTACTTGACGATGATGTTGTCAATTGCATTTCAGTATTTAACATAGAATACTTTAGGTGCACTTTTTTTTGTCACAAAGCTATAGTCATGTGGAATTTCTTTAAAAAGATCACAGAGAACTTTTATTTAGCGATGTAAGGGTGTGAATCAAATAATGTGGAAGGTTTTTTTGTTCTTTTTAGCTCTAGTATACAAATTAGAGATCCTTCAACTGGATTATGTGGAGAAATAAATTATATATGATAGCCTGTGGGAGGAGAACTATGTTATAGTAGATATCTTCAAAGAAATGTGGAGAAGGCATGTGTGGTCATTTTCTGCCTAAAAAGTGGGATGATCTCCATGAAGAGGAGCATTAGCAAATCTTCAGAAGAGGGACATCCATGCCCAGTTATTGTGCTGGAATTGTCTCTATCCTTATCCGTAGAACAGAACCACAGCAAATGCCAGCCACCAACTACAGCAAACCATCCGATTTGAACTATTTCTATTTGTTAGACATGGTGTGAATGTGAAAGGCTTAAAGTAGGTTATTTCATTTGATTCTTATAACAATATGTAAATTACACATGACTATCCACATAGTCATAGTTATTTTAAAGATTATATAAGAGCTGGTGAGATACCTGTCTTGTCCACTGCCATCTGGCTAGTGCATGATAGAGATGACATTCAATTGTGTATCTGAGATTCCAGACCCATTCGTTTATCACTTCAGGGCTTTCTGCAGTAAATCTTTTCTCTGACCAGGTGTACTTCTGGCTAGGGAAAATCAAGCACAGCTGTATACAAATGAACCCTCTTCTCCATTTTGCTTAGAAAACAAAACCATCATGATTATCTTCATGATTAGTTTTGTACAGTGCCATGGGAAGTAAGATGTTAAGTGATTTTTCTTCAGAAGAGTTCATGATTATCATTAACATTTGTGTTAATGCCACACTGAGAAGTATTTACATTATTCAATCAGTAAACAATTAAGTGTTGTCCTATAAGGACTATGGGTCAGTCATTTGGAAGTGATGTGAATAATAATAATTTCATAGATGAGAGAAATCAGAAGACTGTGGTCTGCAATGTTCTTGCAGAATACCAAACCCAGAGGACACATACGAAGATGACCTTGCCCTTTTAACAGCTGTGAATAAGGATGATATTTTGGACAAATATACGTGGTAATATGATTATTTCTGGAGTCCAGAATATCAACAAAGGATTCAGAAATGTTTCCAAAATTGCGTTTTCTTTGAATGCGTTTAGGTCTTCCAGGATTCAATCTTCTTCAGTCTTATTGTTGTCTGAGAGGTTTGTGCCAAGTAAACAAATAACCTGTGATCAAACGACTGTATTCACCTGAACAAGCCATGAGAGCACAGAGTGCGCACCACTTAGTACAGCTCATAGTTTTGTTAGTACGATGTTGAGTAGCACTTCTAAGCTATTGATTTTGAAGAATCTCCTGGGTTTCTAAGAATGACTCCAGGTTTTATTTCTTTGTTTTTTGTTTTCAATAAGTAATAGTACTAGACCCATGATGACATATTAGTGTATGATGAGGATTAGTAGAACACTGAACTACGCACTCTAATACATGACTAGAGGGGACCCAGTTGGAACTTAAGACTAACCAGATTGGTTTAGTAAGGTCAGGCACAAAGTTCCCCAGTCTTTTCAATTGATTCTACAAAATCAGTTTATCGATTACCATATATTGATGTGTCTTCTTGGCATTAGCCTATTGCCAGATCACTGGCCCATTCGCAAAGATGAGTTCAGAGACAGCATAACATTGAGTACTTGAGATACAGTTGATGCAAACACTTTTTTTGGTCACAAAGCTATATTTGTGTGAATTTTCTTAGAATGTCTTCTAAGAGGACTAGTTGAGGTGGTGATAGCAGAAATATTAGAGCCAAAATGCAAAAGATGAGTCATTGGCTTATATATAAAACTTTTATGATTTGATGTAGGTCCAGTGTCACTTCATATACTCACAAAATACAATATTACTGGAAGGTAATTATTTTTTAAAATATTTTTATTTATTTATTTTTAGAGAGAGGTAAAAGGAGAGAGAAAGAGAGGGAGAGAAACATGAATGTGTGAGAGACATTGATCAGTTGCCTCTCACACTCCTGCAACTGGGGACATGACCTGCAACCCAGGCATGTGGCCCACCCAGGGATTGAACCAATAACCTTCTGGTTTGTAGGCCAACACCCAACCCACTACACCACACCAATCTGGGCTGGAAAGTAATTCTTTTTTTTTAAAGATTTTATTTATTTATCTTTAGAGAGGAAGGGAAGGAGAGAGGGAGAGAAATATCAATGTGTGGTTGCTTCTCATGAGTCTCCTGCTAGGGACTGGCCTGCAACCCAGGCATGTGCCCTGACTGGGAATCAAAATGAGATCATATGGGTTGCAGGCCCGCGCTCAATCCACTGAGCTACACCAGCCAGGGCTGGAAAGTAATTCTTAAGTTAACATCTGGCTTTAATTCAGACATGTAACATCATTGCCTTTGGGTAAACTTTCTTATGTCCATTTCTCTATCTACCTTTGAAGATTTCACATTGCATTAGAGACTCTGAACCCCTAATTTCCATAATGAAGTGGTTGAAGGTCTATTGCTTCCTTTTTCTCCAAAAGAGACCTGACAGGCAGACTTTAAACATCATGTGAAATCTACTCTTATCTAGTATAATGTTATATTTTGACTAGTGGGGGATAGAACTGATTGTTTTACAGATGTATAACACAATTCAGTGCTATAAAAGGTGATGAGTCTGCTTTATTAGATTTTTAAAGAAAGAATTCACATTTACTTTAATAAGAATTCTAGCAGAATAATAATATCAAGACAAAAGTAAATTTGAAAAATCTGAAATTGGAAATAGCATACATGGTAGGGCAAAAGTAAGTTTGCAGTGATAAGTACATGAAACACAGTTTATTCTTGTATTATTTATTAATTATTATATTATTTTGTCAAACAACTGTAAACCTATTTGCCCCCACCCTGTATTTATACACATGTGTGTATATTCAAGGCAAAGAAAATTAGTAATGTATAAATAAATATGCTAGTAATTTTTCATATATCATTGTAGTATGTTTAGATTGGAGATAAAACATCAAAACTATAGAATAAAATACTAAAACTAGAGTGATATATTTGGAATCACTTCCTACTCTTCTGCTTCCATCATATCCTCTTTTCCCACACTTCAATCCCAAAACTATATGAAAATATAAAGGATATGTAATCAAATTACAACTTCAGACAATGAAAATGCACAACAATTTCCATTTTCTACTTGTTATTTTTATGAAATTGAATTTCCACAGACACTAAAGTCATTTCCCATTTGGTTGGATTGTTTGATTATTTATTCTTTTGGTGCACTGGTAGGCACATAAAGAAGATATAATTATAAATTATTTCCTGTGGTTTAGATAAACCCCAAATTCTTTCAACAAGAAACAGGTCAGTTCTTTTCACCAACATATTTTCTGTAGACATACAAGAACCAATGTAGGTGACTTGGAAACACCAGTGTGGTATAGCCATTGTCATGGTGATTTTTTTCATTGAATGAGAATAGGAACCATTCTGCAGTTGAAAGGTGACTGTTGTCCTCTCACCAACACCATTACATCAACTGTCATTTTGACACCTCATATTATACAGTTTGTAGTGCAATTTACACGAGAATAGAAAATTTACATGGAATGTAAGTTTAATCTGCATCAGTAAGTGTTTTCTTTGTGAATTCCTTGTTTTAAGTTACATTTGAAAATACATTTTTGTTTTTCTTATTGTTTTTCAATGGATATGAAGGTGTTTACAATAAGATAACAATTAAATGCAAATAATAAAGACTCAGATCTAAGGAAAATGTGAGTAGAAGGCAAGTGCACACAGATGGGAACACAATATGCAGGACTTAAGTGGTTGTTATGAAATTAATTTTGCCTTTGAGTTTCCTAGCAGGCAAAGTAACAAGGGAGACTAGAAGTAAAAGAATTCAAATTTTTATATGAGGAAGAATATCTTTAAGAAGTGTTAAACCATAGTTTTTCATTAATTTCTCTTAAAATTGATCTCTCTGTATATATGTAGATAAGTAAAAATAATTTTATAATTCCAAATCAAACATAAGAACAAAAATTTAAATTTGATGTTACTCTATACTAAAATGCCATTTCCCACATATGACTTAAAATCTGAATATTACATAAGTAAACACTTTGAAAATAATATTTTTGGGTTTAAATAGCAGGAAATTAATTAATTTTCCCTCTTTAAGTAAAATTCTGTGGTATTGGATGTATTTAGTGTACGGTACTCACAAGTTCAGGCACAAGGTGTCGCTCTTTACTAGGTGGAAATAGTGCATTCAAGGAGTGGTCAGACCATCCACGAACGCCCCATTCAAAACGACTCCATCATGCCGGTCGCTACTGTTAAGGGATCTTTTAAAGCTTCTCAAAAATTCAGCGAGATTTTACAGCCGAAACTGGAGTCTCTGGTGCTGTAAGTGTAAAGAATCTTATTTTGCAAGTCAATGCCGTGTGCGATGTTGGAATTTCAAAACAGGGGATTGGGCACTCAGCAATTGCTGCTATCGCTTCTGTTCTTCGCACTCTGGGAAGCTGGAAGAGGTCAGGTCCACTACTCGGTCCCCGAGGAGGCCAAACACGGCACCTTCGTGGGCCGCATCGCGCAGGACCTGGGGCTGGAGCTGGCGGAGCTGGTGCCGCGCCTGTTCCGCGTGGCGTCGAAAGGCCGCGGGGACCTGTTGGAGGTAAATCTGCAGAATGGCATTTTGTTTGTGAATTCTCGGATCGACCGCGAGGAGCTGTGCGGGCGGAGCGCGGAGTGCAGCCTCCACCTGGAGGTGGTCGTGGAGCGGCCGCTGCAGGTTTTCCACGTGGAGGTGGAGGTGAAGGACGTAAACGACAACCCGCCGGTGTTCTCCCTGAAAGAACGAAAGCTGCTGATTTCTGAGTCTAAGCAACCTGACTCGCGGTTTCCTCTAGAGGGCGCTTCTGATGCGGATATAGGAGAGAATGCCCGATTGACTTACAGCCTAAGTCAAAATGAGTTTTTTTCTTTAGAATTACTAACAAATAGTAAGCAGACTAATAGACTGTCGCTTGCATTAAAGAAATCTCTAGACAGGGAGAAAACTCCCGAAATCAGTTTGTTACTGACGGCTGTAGACGGGGGGAAACCGGAGCTAACTGGCAGGGTTCAGCTTTACGTCCATGTCTTGGATATAAACGACAATGATCCGGAATTTGAACAATCGGAATACAAGGTGAGCTTAATGGAAAACGTAGATAGTGAAACGTTTGTGATAAAGCTGAATGCTACAGATCGTGATGAAGGAATCAATGGGGAGGTAACATACTTCATACTGTCAGTTAAGCCCAGTGGAAAACCCTTATTTACAATAGATGAAAAAAATGGAGAGATGAGGGTCAATGGAACTTTAGATTATGAAAAAACCAAACTCTATGAAATTGAAGTGCAAGCCACAGATAAGGGAAATCCTCCGATGGTAGGTCACTGTACAGTCTGGGTAGAAGTCTTAGATGCCAATGACAACGCCCCTGAGATCACTGTGACTTCCCTGTCTCTCCCAGTCCCAGAGGACACTCAGCCTAGCACCGTCATTGCGTTGATTAGTGTATCCGACCGCGACTCTGGTGCCAATGGACAAGTGATATGTTATTTAACTTCCAAAGTTCCCTTCAAAATCATGTCCACATTCAAGAACTACTATTCACTGGTGCTGGACAGCGCCCTGGACCGCGAGAGCGTGGCAAATTATGAGCTAGTGGTGACTGCGCGGGACCTGGGCTCGCCTTCATTGTCGGCCACAGTCAGCGTGTCCGTGGAGGTGGCCGACGTGAACGACAACGCGCCCACGTTCGCGCAGCCCGAGTACACGGTGTTCGTCAAGGAGAACAACCCACCCGGCTGCCACATCTTCACGGTGTCCGCGCGGGACTTGGACGCGCAGGAGAACGCGTTGGTGTCCTACTCGCTGGTGGAGCGGCGGGTGGGCGAGCGTGCGCTGTCGAGCTACGTGTCGGTGCACGCGGAGAGCGGCAAGGTGTTCGCGCTGCAGCCTCTGGACCACGAGGAGCTGGAGCTGCTGCAGTTCCAGGTGAGCGCGCGCGACGCGGGCGTGCCGCCTCTGGGCAGCAACGTGACGCTGCAGGTGTTCGTGCTGGACCAGAACGACAACGCGCCCGCGCTGCTGCCTCCTGGGGCGGGCGGCGGGGGCGGCGCTGTGAGCCAGCTGGTGTCTCGGTCTGTGGGCGCGAGCCACGTGGTGGCGAAGGTGCGCGCGGTGGACGCGGACTCTGGCTACAATGCGTGGCTGTCTTATGAGCTGCAGGCGGCGGCGGGTGGTGCGCGCAGCCCATTCCGCGTGGGGCAGTACACGGGCGAGATCAGCACGACGCGCGTCCTTGACGAGGCGGACGAACCTCGCCAGCGCTTGTTGGTGCTGGTGAAGGACCACGGGGAGCCCGCGCAGGTGGCCACGGCCACTGTGCTGCTATCTCTGGTGGACAGCAGCCAGGCGCCAAAGATCTCGTCGCGAGTGTCTTCCAGCCTCTCGAGCTCGGAGACCGCCCTGGTGGACGTGAACGTGTACCTGATCATCGCCATCTGCGCAGTGTCCAGCCTGTTGGTGCTCACGCTGCTGCTGTACACGGCGCTGCGGTGCTCGACCCCGCCCACCGAGGGCGCATGCGCGCCGGGGAAGCGGGTGCTGGTTTGCTCGAGCGCAGTTGGGAGCTGGTCGTTCTCGCAGGAGAGGAGGCAGAGGGTGTGCTCTGGGGAGGGGCCGCCCAAGACGGACCTTATGGCCTTCAGCCCCAGTCTTCCTCCGGGTCTGGATAGAGAAGATGCAGGTGAAAGGCAGGAGGCAGGATCAAATTATCTTGGGCCGGTGAGTTCTATAGATTCTCTCTATGTGAAGTCTAAGTTAAAATTTGAAATAATCCAGTTTCTATTATAGAAAATGTTAAGAACTACTGTGTATGCTGAGTATTCTTTTAAAGAACAATGTTAGTGAAATGCGGCATGATACAATTTTGAGCATATGAGGAATATGAATTATTAGCAAATAAATGTCTAATTTCTTCTAATATCTTGTTAGAAAATGTTGGAAAATGCAAGATTGACTTTTCCATGATCACTTTATTAGAAATATTTCTATTTATCACAGATCTACTCAGGTCACTTTGTTTTATCTCTAGTTCTCAGCGTTGTAAATTATCACCATTCTCATTCCCCTTGTCTTTAACAGCCTTTGCCTTGAGAGTTTCATGTTATTAGATCACTTGACTTCTCTCACTTCAGGCTTGTATTGAAGATGCAACACTATTACAGTTGAAAGGATTCACCTCTCTTTTTCTGTGGTGTTAAACATTCATCGTACACTTATTGTCCATCAGATAACCCCTAATTTTGCTCTACTAAGATAAAACTTGCCTTAATATTATTTGCGGTAAAAATGCAGTCTTGCATTCTAGTAAGCTGCTTTCCTGAAAAAAATATCATTAAGAATTCCGTTTATTTTATTTTATCATTTATATATTTTTAAATTTAATTCTTGTTCAAGTACAGTTTTCTGTCTTATATTTCCAGCACTGCCCCCCCAGTGCTCCCCACCTCCCAAGAATTCCGTTTATTTTAAATTTTGTTCCATGAAATGGGTAGAGATTTATCTACTACATACTCAGAACTCCCAGATTCAAGCTTCCAACGTAAACTAGGCAAATAAAGTTGCTTATATTACTCAACCAAATCATTCAAACTTGTCAAAGGCATGTGTTTAGGTTTATCATATCTGCAAAACATGCTAGTTCGTATTTTTCCTGTTTTTTTTTTAGGTTTACCTAGAAAAAAAGTAAGTTAACTGCCATATTTTGCCATGTTTAATATCCTCCTGTGTATAATGCACATCCACGTTTTTGGCCCATACTTTCAGGAATAAAATCTTTCATTTTAATTTTTAAAATAAAATTACTTATTTATTTATATTTGGAAACAAAACTGATTATCGTATTCCAGGGTATTATTTTGCATAGGGATATCACTATTACTTTCTAGAGGTATACTTTTAATGCATAAGCATAAATAAAAGAATTAAAAACATTTATGTAGATAGGGAATTAGTACTTCCCATGCATAAAAAGCATTCTTATTTTTCCCTCAAAAGTTTGGGTGAACAAGTATACATATACATGGCAAAATATGGTAATAATGTGAAGCCTAGTGGCAATAATTGATTTCATCCATTTTGTGTTTTAAAGATTTTCTTTATTTTTAGAGAGAGGGAGAGAAGGAAAGGGGTGGAGAAACTTCTTTGGTGGATTGCCTCTCAAATGCCCCCTGCTGGAGACCTAAACCGAAACCCAGGCATGTGCTCTGACTGGGAATCAAACCAGTGACCTTTTCGTTTGCAGGCCAGCACTCAATACACTGATTCACACCAACCTGGGTATTTCACCTCTTAAAGGTCCTGTATTTCAATACTTTATTTCGAATGTTTGTGAAATTATCCTCCCATCACATATAATAACATCTGAAGATAGTAGCAAAGATCATTTACATCTTGGTCATTTTTCTAATTCAGTGATTCTTACCTGCCTTCAGGGTGGTCCATTGCTAACCTTTTTGGGAATGCAACAGAAGTCATATGTGGCCACTCCCCCCTTAAAATTCTACAGCATACCATTTGGCATAATACTGAAGGACCCCATGCTGAAGCTCATTCTTAGACCTCCCATCAGGGAGGGATTTTAATAATCTCAGTATTAATTGCCTAAAAAAGTTCAAAGTAGGCAACCAGATTAAAATATGAAATATTTCAGACTCAAAATGGTTCAACCATCACATCTTTTTTGACACTGTAAATATAATAAATGTGCATGTTAGGTAGGGCATACAATGTTATCCATCTCTAAATGAAGTTCTTTGAATGACTCACGGTCATTATAACTTAATAAACAAAGATATTGAGCCCTGGCTGGTGTGGCTTAGTGGGTTGAGTGTCCGTCTTTGAACCAAAGGGTTGCCAGTTCGATTCCCAGTCAGGGCACATACCTGGGTTGTGGGCCACATCCCCAGTAGGGGGCATGCAAGAGGCGACCACACATTAATGTTTCTCTCCCTCTCTTTCTCCCTCCCTTCCTCTCTCAAAATAAATAAATAAAAATTTTTTGAAGATATTGAAATATTTTAAGTAGTTTAACATTTTGCAAATCATTGTCTTTACAGTATATAAGTAATCAATGCAATCAATCAATTATTATTTTTGATAATTTCAAACTATATGAACTAATCTTTAAAAACTTAGTGTTATTATATTTATTCTATATATTGCAGGATTATATTCTTAGTTGTAAAATTATTATTTCAACTTATTTATTTTCTAGTTCAATTGTTTAGCTAATAAACTAAATCTAGGTGTTCCTATCTGTTTAATAGTTTAATTATGTCTAACAGTGTGTGAGAAATCCCCAAAGCACCACTTTTTTTTGTGCTCTGTATTCATTAAACAATAACCCCACCGGTCCCCCTTCCTCAACCCCTAGAAACCACCGTTCTATTTTCTGTCTCTATGTGAAATAAATTCTATTCTATTTGTGAATAGAATAATTTATGTGAATGAATGAAATATTAAGTTTCATTCCCTATTGACTATGTGACTAGTATAGAACCTCATACAAGTGGAATATTATAAAAAGCAGATATTATAGAGTATTTTTGTTACCGATTTATTTTACTTAGCACAGTGTCCTCAAGGATCATACAGCTAGCATGTATAGAATTTCCTTCTTCTTAAAGAGTAATGTTCCATTGTATATTTTGTATATAATCCACATTTTATTTCCCTGCTCAGTAGAGTGGGAAAACTACAAGCTCACTTCCTTACATAACAGTAGGGCAGTAATTAGCACATGTGTGGAGTCTGAGAAACCTGAAGCTAGGACTTTAATTCAAAATTACGAGTTGTTAGGGTAATATGTAAAACAAATTGATTTTGAACATACTGCTTTTTTCAGTACAGTTTTTAGCATTTATGGCACATTGACTATTTTTGAAAATGGAAGATAGAAAATGAAGAAGCTTGGGGGTGATATGAGACAATTTAACAGTTTGACAGCATTGAATTCAAAGTTAATCAATATTTTTGATTAATTAATTAAGAGCCAGCTTTATAGCTGACTTGTTATCTTATGCTTGTAGAACCATTCATGGTTATTATTTTCTGGTCCTGTAAAAATTTCATATCTCAGTTCCCTTTATTCCTATTATACATGGAAGAAATGGTGACAAATTATTGCTTTAAAGATTTTTGCACTGAATTTTAATAAGTTTATAAAATCTACATTTACTTGTTCACAAGTAGCTGTGGGATCTTACTAGTTTTATTTTCTCTTAAAGCTGGTCTTGAATTGATAAATAAAATTACGGAAAATATTTTGATTTTTCCTTTCATTATAGTCACCTAATATTTGTAAAAAGATTTTATTTACTTATTTTTAGAGGGGGAAAGGGGATAGAGAGGGAGAGGAACACGGATTGGGTGCCTCTCGAATGTGCTGGACCAGGCATCAAAGCCACAACCCAGGCATGTGCCCTGACCAGAAACTGAACCAGTGACCTTTCACTTTGTGACATGACACCCCATTAACTGAGCCACACCGTTGGGGCACAGTCACCTAGTTTTCTGAAGAGAGGCATGTTCTGAGTAATGAAGTGTCCTGAAGGGGAAAATTTAGAGGAAAATCAAGGGGTTATTAAGAAGTTCATATTCTTTTGATTTTAGTCAACGAGCTTAGGCTCCAAAACGTTTCACAAGATCTCTTCTGCTACTTAGAATGTTGTGAGATTTAGAGGCATTGACTTAACATTTCACATGGAAACCTTTATACCTGATAGAGTAAACCTTTCCAACACCCGTACCCAAGCTTCATATTAACATGTTATGGGAATGAGAGCAATTGTATGAAAAGTCATTACATTTTGAGCATCAAAGAATAAAAACCAATATTTTCTTCCATATTTATGCATTCTAATATTCACCAGATTTGTGAATAGAATAATTTATGTGAATGAATGAAATATTAAGTTTCTTTTCCTTTACTAAATGAGAGGATTTTTACTTTCTCCTGAAGTCCTACAATGAAGTGCTTCTGTACAATAAAAGTCACTACAAATGTGAAATGTAAGCAATATAGTGGCAGGAGTGGTGATATTATTCTTTATTTTATTCTCCACGATGGCTAAACAGTAGCTTCTGACACACCTATGTCAATTATTATTTTATAATAGACTATGAAGCAGAGTGTTTAAAAAATTGCAGAATGCTAGAAGTGTATGTGCATTGTCACTAACTGCATATATTTAATGATAGGCATTTACAAATGATTCATGAAAATATCCAAAAGGGGAAACAATTTAAAGTGACCCAGAAAGTGGCTAAACTAAAAAAAAATAACCTCAGGATTTTTCTGTACATACACAAGCAGTCACATGATGTCGCTGCACACTCAAAAGGTGAAAAGGGAAAAATCTGTATCCCAGCCCAAAATTCCAGCCATTTACAGAATAGGATCGACTCCACATCAACCGGAATTATGGGTAAAATTAACTAACTATACTTACAGTAAAGGCAGATGGCTCATAAACTTTTCACGAGTGTTCCCTTGAAACGTACAAGGCTACGCCAGAGACCTCCTTATCTGCGATGGTGTTTACAAGGCGAGGAGGCCCAGATGCCTGGTGTCTGCTGATCTCGCTTCTGCTCCTTGCGGTCTGGAAGGTGGGGAGCGGCCAGGTCCACTACTCGGTCCCCGAGGATGCCAAACACGGCACCTTCGTGGGCCGCATCGCGCAGGACCTGGGGCTGGAGCTGGCGGAGCTGGTGCCGCGCCTGTTCCGCGTGGCGTCGAAAGGCCGCGGGGACCTGCTGGAGGTAAATCTGCAGAATGGCATTTTGTTTGTGAATTCTCGGATCGACCGCGAGGAGCTGTGCGGGCGGAGCGCGGAGTGCAGCCTCCACCTGGAGGTGGTCGTGGAGCGGCCGCTGCAGGTCTTCCACGTGGAGGTGGAGGTGAAGGACATTAACGACAACCCGCCGGTGTTCGCTGGAGAACAAAAGGTACTCGAAACCTTCAAAAGGTTTCTGAATCTGCACCTCCGGACTCTCATTTTCCTCTAAAGGGCGCTTCTGCTGCGGATATCGGGGTAAACTCTCTTCTGACTTACAGCTTAAGTCTAAATGAGTATTTCACTTTTAACATAATGACAAAAGACAATAAAAGTATATTGCCTGAACTGATCCTTCCCAAGATCTTGGATAGAGAGGAAATGCCAGAACGTAATTTATTGCTGACCGCCTTGGATGGCGGTAAACCGGAGCGAACAAACTCTGCTCCTGTACAAATAAGCATCCTGGACATGAATGACAACGCTCCAGTGTTCGACAAGCCCTGCTACAGAACAGTGCTGTTTGAAAATGTCCCCAACGACACGAGAGTGATTCAACTAAATGCTTCTGATCTAGACGAAGGACTGAATGGAGAAATTTCCTATGGAATCAGAATGATTTTGCCAGTGAGCAAAAAATGTATGTTTTCAGTACACCCAGAAACAGTTGAAATCAGAATTTTTGGGAAACTGGATTTTGAAGAGAATAATGAATAAGAAATTCACGTTAATGCCATTGACAAAGGGATTCTGTCCATGGCAGGTCACTGCACGGTCCTGGTGGAAGTTCTAGATCAGAATGACAATACACCCGAGGTAATGGTCACTTCCCTGTCATTAACAGTTCAAGAAGATGCTCAAGTGGGCACTGTCATTGCCTTGATCAGCGTTTCTGACCATGATTTCGTCGCTAACGGGCAGGTGACCTGCTCATTAATACCCCACGTTCCCTTCAAAATCATGTCCACATTCAAGAACTATTATTCACTGGTGCTGGACAGCGCCCCGGACCGCAGTTGTGGTGACCGCGCGGGACGGGGGCTCGCCTCCGCTGTCGGCCACAGCCAGCGTGTCCGTGGAGGTGGCCGACGTGAACGACAACGCGCCCACGTTCGCCCAGCCCGAGTACACGGTGTTCGTCAAGGAGAACAACCCACCCGGCTGCCACATCTTCACGGTGTCCGCGCGGGACTTGGACGCGCAGGAGAACGCGCTGGTGTCCTACTCGCTGGTGGAGCGGCGGGTGGGCGAGCGTGCGCTGTCGAGCTACGTGTCGGTGCACGCGGAGAGCGGCAAGGTGTTCGCGCTGCAGCCTCTGGACCACGAGGAGCTGGAGCTGCTGCAGTTCCAGGTGAGCGCGCGCGACGCGGGCGTGCCGCCTCTGGGCAGCAACGTGACGCTGCAGGTGTTCGTGCTGGACCAGAACGACAACGCGCCCGCGCTGCTGCCTCCTGGGGCGGGCGGCGGGGGCGGCGCTGTGAGCCAGCTGGTGTCTCGGTCTGTGGGCGCGGGCCACGTGGTGGCGAAGGTGCGCGCGGTGGACGCGGACTCTGGCTACAATGCGTGGCTGTCTTATGAGCTGCAGGCGGCGGCGGGTGGTGCGCGCAGCCCGTTCCGCGTGGGGCTGTACACGGGCAAGATCAGCACGACGCGCGTCCTGGAAGAGGCGGACGAACCTCGCCAGCGCCTGTTGGTGCTGGTGAAGGACCACGGGGAGCCGGTGCTGGCGGCCACGGCCACTGTGCTGCTGTCGCTGGTGGACAATGGCCAGGCCTCGAAGATCTCGTCTCGGTTGTCGAAGGAGGCCACGGACCCAAAGCTGGCACTGGTGGATGTGAACGTGTACCTGATCATCGCCACCTGCGCAGTGTCCAGCCTGTTGGTGCTCACGCTGCTGCTGTACACGACGCTGCGGTGCTCGGCCCCGCCCACCGAGAGCGCGTGCGCGTGCTCGAGCGCAGTGGGGAGCTGGTCGTACTTGCGGGAGAGGAGGTAGAGGGTGTGCTCTGGGGAGGGGCCGCCCAAGACGGACCTCATGGCCTCCAGCCCCAGTCTGCCACAGTCAGTAAAGGATTGTTTAAATTTTTCCAGTGAAGTAAGTTATTGATATGTATTTGTTTCTTCTTAAGAACTTTCTATTAGGGTATACATACATTCTTTTTCCTTCCCTCCGCCCCCATGCTATCCTTTAAACTGTCAAAATCTTCACTTCTGTGGCATCATCATTCTTAGTCACTTGACCTTTCACGTATCTGGGCAGTTTTTCACGTCTTGACGAATAAAGTATATAGATGACCTAGAGGCCATTGATCACCATGCCATGAACATTTCTATTGCTAGTTCTATTATTTTTCCTATCATCTATGAATGATTGGTCTTGAAAATGGTAGTCCCCTACAATAAAACTGTCTAGGTGTTTGCTAACTCTTAAATTCATTTTTAATTTGAGCTTAGTTTCATGAATACAAAAAATTTGGAAGATGAATACAAAGAGTTTCCAGATATCACCAACTAGATTCTTTTACTGCTTTTTTTATGTGCACAGACTTGTAAAATAGCCTCCTTGATCACCATTTGCATCTCAGAACAATGCTCTTCCATATATTATATCAATAATAATTATATATCATTAATTCTAACATGAATTATTTTGTTATTGTTCACACAAGTGCCTTCTTTCTTTCAAGCAGAATTGACTATTATAATATCTTTATTTACATACAATATAATAAAGTCATTTCATATTTAACATGTTATAATCACCAAAATCAGGGTGCATCTTATAATTGATGGTTTATAATAATTTATCTAGCTGCTTTACTTCTTTGGTGGCACATAAGTAATGATGCACCTTACAATTAATGACATTTTTAGTCAAAAAAGTCTCAGAATACTTACTGATCTCTTATTATTTTCCAGGACCTGTGTTAAGTATTTAATTGGATTATGTCATTTAATTATCAAATCATCTCACTTAATTGTCATATCAGCCCTAATATACCAGTAGAATATTTATCATGGTCATTTTTTCTGATCAGAAACCCAAATATTAAGCTACAGAGAAAGTTTGAAGCGGCTCAAACGCTGTTTTGGAAGGTCGAGAGCCACTATGACATGTTCTTTCTCTGAGACTATTATCAAGTGAATGTTCTAAGTGCATTTTACATGTTGCAACTTCCTTCCACAAAAATACCCAGGGACTCTCTTCCACTAGAGAGTAAGCCTTAAACCCCTCCCCCTGGTCGTGAAGACATCAAGCTCTCTTGCCTTTTGCCTACTACTCTCTCACATATATTTGTTCAGGCCATGGAATAGAACATGCTTGATCAGTACTTTTGAAGTGAATATATGGTATTAAATAAACTGCTTGGGTGATTCCCTCCCTTGTAGGAGATGGGATGGGCTCCAGAGACTAGGCAATGTTTCATTGAAGAGTGCCTGGCGGATGGCTAACCTTTCAACAGGAAGGTGGTACAGAGGCTTAGCAGAGTTTGCTCTCTGCTCTAGTGAATGTGTACTTGAAGGATTGGAGCAGGGGAGATTCTGAAAGAAGGAAAGCTAATAAATAATCTTTACAATACTGTAGGTATCCAGTAATGAAGACTTAAATTATGACAGTTGAAATGGATTAAGGGAAACAAGTGGAAGAGGCATGGGTAAAGGAGAAGCAGCCAGATAATGACCGACTCAATACAATGATAATAAAAAATACAAAAGCAGATGACAATAACTTGTTTAGTTTGGTCACTTGGGCAGATGAGATTGTCTTCACCAAGATGTAGAATATCGTTGGAGAAACAGGTTGTGTTGTTTGTGAAGCCAGGGAATGGAGAGGAACATTTAAAAAATAATTACCCTTGAGGTTCTAGGAGAATAGTGGATTGGAAATATGGATCTGGAACTTGGGAGATTACAGATGTGCACTTGTGAATCATTCTCTTGGGGAAAAAATACATCCATGAAGAAACAAAATCACCAAAAAGAGATGGAAAAATGAAAAGTAGCCCTGTCCTGGTAGCTCGGTTAGTTAGAGCATTGTCCCAATACACCAAGGTTGTGGGTTCAACCCCTGCTCAGGACACATACAAGAGAAGCAACCAATGAAGGCCTCAATAAGTGGGACAAGAAATCAATTTCTCTTCCCCTTCCTTTCTCTCTCTAAAACCAATCAATAAATTTTAAAAATTAAAGAAAGAAAAACAAAAAGCAATGCATTCAAGTAAATAATTTAGATGGGTAGGCATGTTCTTGGGGCTACTGTAGCAAATTACCAAAAACTGGGAGGCTTAAGACAACAAAAACTTGTTTCCTCACAGTTTGGGGAGGCCAGAGATTCAAAATCAAAGTGTTGGCAGGGCCGTACTTGGCCTGGAGTTCAAAGGGGAAATCTGTTGTCTCCTACAGCTTCTGATAGAGGTCAGAGTTTTTTGGCTTTTGACCACACCACTCTGGTCTCTGCCTCTGTGGTCACATTGCCTTTTATTCTTTTCCTCCATATGTTTGTTTGAAAAGGATACATGTGGCTATACTTTAGGGTCCACCTGTATACTCTAGGATCCATGCCTCCTTTCAAGATCCTTAATCTAATCATGTTTTGGGAGGGGGAGCTATATAAAGAAATATCACAGGTTCCAGGGATTAAGATGTGGGTATATCTTTTGGAGGGTCACCACTGAATCTATTATAGTAGGCTTAAAATCATAATAAGATGGTTGACACCCGAAATAAAACTCAAAGTGCAATGTATCAAGTAAATGTTAGAAGGAGATGAAGGAACAGGCCTTTTTTTCAAAAGTATACATATATGCATATGTATATGTATTAGTTAAAGACATTTGAGTATGAGAGAAAGAATCAAGTAAAGAAGGTTCTGAGCATGAAATAGGCAGAAAAAGAATGAGGATTAACATAAAAAACCTGAAGGAGAATGAAATATAAAATAATTTTAAAAGAGTGTATGGTTGGCATGAAAAGTGGGGAACATTTTTCCTTGGTAGGGAATGAAAATAGAGACTATAAAAAATGTTGATATGAGAAGAGAGCTGTTGAGTTTATGTTGATGAATAGAATTTACCTCTTAGGGTAAATCATCCGAGAGAGAGCTGGTGAGAATGAGGTTGGGAATTTGAGATGAGAGGGAGAAGAATATGAAAGAACCTCTGTAAGCATGAAGGAATAATTAATCTTTATTTTCATCTTAGGGCTGTACTGAGGCAAAAGTGAGAGTAAACCTGTGGAGAATATTGTCATCATGGTTAAGTGCCTATCTTATACTGAGAAGCTCAACAGGAAGAATGGAGAAAATGGATAGTTAGGTTGCGTGTTGGAAGCTAGAGAAAGTGTTAGAAGAGTAATAGTATAAGTGGGCGTGTGCCTGGAAGAGGGTGCTTTAAATGGCTGACTTGGTAGTCCAGGTTAGGTGGAAAGATAAGTGAGATAAGGTGGGGCCTAATAAACAAGAATAATTAGAAAGAATCAAGGGATTATTCCCATTATAAGAGTAAAGCTATGTCAATAAAAGTAATGGAGCAGGAGAGGATGATGAAGGGAAGAGAATACCAAATACTTTACCCATATTTTCAAAGTAGACCAAAGATATAGAAGTGAACCCAACTATTATTTCTTGCAGAGTTGTGCACAGAACAGATCAGAGAATTATGGGAGCTATTCTATGTCTTTCATGGCACTATTTGGCCTGGAACTTTGGGGCCTGGTAAAGGTAGTTATAACAATAGACAAAAGTAAGAGTCCCTTTCCTCTCTTCCTTGTTAACATCTCTGTCAATCAGTTGTTGCTGATTGAAAATCAATCAATCGATTTAAATAATAGTAAGATATTCCCCAGTAATGGTGTAAGATGGGGAAAGGAAGAGGGAAGCTTAACCTATTAATAGTAATTTAAATTCTATCAAGCACATAGTTCTTGGCATGCTCATTCTTTGCATGTTTTATACAAAGAGAATCCAGAACTTCAAAGCATTGTTATAGCAAAATGGTCTATATGACTGTGTTTATGCATACACTCCCATATAACCCCCCCCCACATTAGACACTTAATTCAAATACAAATCCACATTTCATGATATATTTGGGGGAATTTATAAACATGACATACTTAGTTAAAATCTGGTTTATTGCTCACCATTATTTTTCCATGTTCATCTGTTTTATTATGTAATTGGTCATGCTTCCATGTGGAGTCGATGGTGGTTGTGTGAGCAGATCTCAAAAAATATTACAGGAAAAGGACATTCTTACCAAAACCTTCAAAGCTTCACAGAATTAGAGGCTGATTTCCAAAAGCGACTGTAGAGTGTTCCCCCTCTTAAAATTCTGCATGGAAGTTTTACACATGCAAAAATATACCTGTGGAAAAGAAAACTCATCGATCAAATTTCAACTAACATTCAACGCTAAGTAGAGTTTAGTAATTTACTGTTTCTGGAAGAAAAACATTTAATCCTCGATTACGTATCTGCAGTGAAAATCGTCACGAAATGCAAGAAAAAAAAACCCCTGTATTAATGGAAAGCGCGAAAACGGAATCATTTTACACTTACACATTCATGCGCATGGTGTCGCTCTTCACTGAAAACGTTTCCCTGAAGAAAAAGCCTTTGCTTCCTTCCTGCAGAAAATTTGGCATACGGTAGAAAACCTCTAGCGAATCCTCCCACAATAGAAGGCCGTAAAATTGGATCTTGAGGGTCCATTTGAGATGTGCTATTCTATACACTTAAGGTATCTCTGAGGTGTTTTGAGTGCACCATGCTGTTTTCCTGGCGAGGAGCCCCGGGAGCCCGACGTTTGCTGATCTCGCTTCTGCTCCTCGCGGTCTGGAAGGTGGGGAGCGGCCAGGTCCACTACTCGGTCCCCGAGGAGGCCAAACACGGCACCTTCGTGGGCCGCATCGCGCAGGACCTGGGGCTGGAGCTGGCGGAGCTGGTGCCGCGCCTGTTCCGCGTGGCGTCCAAAAGCCGCGGGAACCTGCTGGAGGTAAATCTGCAGAATGGCATTTTGTTTGTGAATTCTCGGATCGACCGCGAGGAGCTGTGCGGGCGGAGCGCGGAGTGCAGCCTCCACCTGGAGGTGGTCGTGGAGCGGCCGCTGCAGGTCTTCCACGTGGAGGTGGAGGTGAAGGACATTAACGACAACCCGCCCGTGTTCCCTGAATATAAGAAACGACTTATCATTGCAGAATCTAGACCCCCAGGAACTCGGTTTCCACTAGATGGCGCATCCGATGCAGATATTGGAGTAAACTCAGCCTTGACCTACCAAATCGATCCCAACGATTATTTCGCTTTGGACACACAAAACAATCCTGAGCAAACGTCTTCGTTATCACTTGTGTTGAGGAAATCCTTGGACAGAGAGGAAATTCAGGAACATAGGTTATTACTGACCGTCAGTGATGGAGGTAAACCCCAGCTGACTGGCACAGTTCAGCTGCTGATCACAATTCTGGATGTAAATGACAACGCCCCACAATTTGACAAATTCATTTACAAGGTGAGAGTTGTAGAGAACGCATTTAATGGAACATTAGTGTTCCAGCTAAATGCCACAGATCCTGATGATGGTATAAATGGAGACATAATCTACTCATTTAGAAGGCCTGTATCGCCTGCAGTGTTGAATGCATTCATTATAAATCCCAACAGTGGAGAAATTAAGACAAAAGGTAAACTGGATTTTGAAGAAAAGAAGTTCTATGAAATACCCATAGAGGCAATTGACCAGGGGAATATTCCAATGGCCGGTCATTGTACCGTTTTGGTGGAAATACTAGACATAAACGATAACGCCCCAGAAGTTACCATCACTTCTCTGTCACTCCCTGTGCTAGAGGATGCTCAGGTGGGCACCCTCATTGCCTTGATCAGCGTGTCCGACCACGATTCTGGCGCTAACGGGCAGGTGACCTGCTCATTAATACCCCACGTTCCCTTCAAGCTGGTGTCCACCTTCAAGAATTACTATTCACTGGTGCTGGACAGCGCCCTGGACCGCGAGAGCGTGTCGGACTATGCAGTTGTGGTGACCGCGCGGGACGGGGGCTCGCCTCCGCTGTCGGCCACAGCCAGCGTGTCCGTGGAGGTGGCCGACGTGAACGACAACACGCCCACGTTCGCCCAGCCCGAGTACACGGTGTTCGTCAAGGAGAACAACCCACCCGGCTGCCACATCTTCACGGTGTCCGCGCGGGACTTGGACGCGCAGGAGAACGCGCTGGTGTCCTACTCGCTGGTGGAGCGGCGGGTGGGCGAGCGTGCGCTGTCGAGCTACGTGTCGGTGCACGCGGAGAGCGGCAAGGTGTTCGCGCTGCAGCCTCTGGACCACGAGGAGCTGGAGCTGCTGCAGTTCCAGGTGAGCGCGCGCGACGCGGGCGTGCCGCCTCTGGGCAGCAACGTGACGCTGCAGGTGTTCGTGCTGGACCAGAACGACAACGCGCCCGCGCTGCTGCCTCCTGGGGCGGGCGGCGGGGGCGGCGCTGTGAGCCAGCTGGTGTCTCGGTCTGTGGGCGCGGGCCACGTGGTGGCGAAGGTGCGCGCGGTGGACGCGGACTCTGGCTACAATGCGTGGCTGTCTTATGAGCTGCAGGCGGCGGCGGGTGGTGCGCGCAGCCCATTCCGCGTGGGGCTGTACACGGGCGAGATCAGCACGACGCGCGTCCTGGAAGAGGCGGACGAACCTCGCCAGCGCCTGTTGGTGCTGGTGAAGGACCACGGGGAGCCGGTGCTGGCGGCCACGGCCACTGTGCTGCTGTCGCTGGTGGACAATGGCCAGGCCTCGAAGATCTCGTCTCGGTTGTCGAAGGAGGCCACGGACCCAAAGCTGGCACTGGTGGATGTGAACGTGTACCTGATCATCGCCACCTGCGCAGTGTCCAGCCTGTTGGTGCTCACGCTGCTGCTGTACACGACGCTGCGGTGCTCGGCCCCGCCCACCGAGAGCGCGTGCGCGTGCTCGAGCGCAGTGGGGAGCTGGTCGTACTCTCAGCAGAGGAGGCAGAGGGTGTGCTCTGGGGAGGGGCCGCCTAAGACGGACCTCATGGCCTTCAGCCCCAGTCTTCCTCCTTGTCCGATTTCCTCAGAGGGAACAGGTGAACGAGAAGCAGATTTAGAGCATTTGAAAGAGGTGAGCTCCTGTTTAAAGTTGTCTATTTTCGCCTTCCTCAGTTTTTGGTTTAAGATTCTCCAATGTCAATTTTAAGGTTATTTTTTAATAATGCTAGTCATTTTTATGGTATTTAGTGAGTGTTGTTGGCAAGATTTATTGACTTATTCTTCAGACTGAAATCTCAGTCTGAATCAGTATAAATTGTCAATAACACTAATTCTTTGTTTTATTGTATTCTTAATGGTTGGTAAGTGTGTGTGTAAGCATTCGCAAAAACCAGCACTTGTAAATACTTAAACATTTTGAAAAAAACTCATTTAAATGAAGACAGTATAGAAAATGTAAAGCTCTTTATTTTTACAATTTATAATAAACCTACATACATGTTTTGTTATAAAGAGCATACATTTTTTAAATACAAATGTCTTTTTAAAGGTTCATGTTTCTTTTTAAAAAACCTTGACTTGACCCCACCCCCGTTTTCCTGCAGGCACAGTAGCGCCCCCTGTCAGCTTTCTATAGAAAACCCTTGGATTGAGTGTGGGCCTGCGAACCAGAGGATCGTGGTTCGATTCCCAGTCAGGGCACAGGCCTGGGTTGCAGGCCGGTACCCTGCAGGCCAATTCCCAGCAGGGGACGCACGAAAGGCAACCATATATTGATGTTTCTCTCCCTCTCGCCTTCCCCTCTAAAGATAAATAAATAAAGAAAATCTTTAAAAAAAAAGAAAACCCTTGTAATTTTTTCCTTTCACATTTTATTTACAGTCACATAAATGTGTACACCTAGTGGNAGGCACAGTAGCGCCCCCTGTCAGCTTTCTATAGAAAACCCTTGTAGGCCCTGGCCGGGGTAGCTCAGTGGATTGAGTGTGGGCCTGCGAACCAGAGGATCGTGGTTCGATTCCCAGTCAGGGCACACGCCTGGGTTGCAGGCCGGTTCCCTGCAGGCCAATTCCCAGCAGGGGACGCACGAAAGGCAACCATACATTGATGTTTCTCTCCCTCTCGCCTTCCCCTCTAAAGATAAATAAATAAAGAAAATCTTTAAAAAAAAAGAAAACCCTTGTAATTTTTTCCTTTCACATTTTATTTACAGTCACATAAATGTGTACACCTAGTGGGTTGCTTCTTTTAGAAAGTTTATTATAGCATAGATGAAAATTAATTTTATATTTTTCAGTTACCAGTCTCATGTGGAAATTCCTACAAATCTGATACTTTTTAGAAAAGATTTTATTTATTTATCTTTAGAGGGGAAGGGAAGGAGAGAGGGAGAGAAACATCAATGTATGGTTGCCTCTCATGAGTCCCCTGCTGGGAACTGGCCTGCAACCCAGGCATGTGCCCTGACTGGGAATCGAACCTTGATCGTGTGGTTCACAGGCCCATGCTCAATCCACTGAGCTACACCAGCCAGGGTGAAATCCGATCCTTTTAATAGCTGTACAGCACTCTCAAGTGTAGGTGTATCATTTATATACTTGGTTATTCATTTGTACTATTCCGTACTATCATTTTACATATTTCTCATTAAACACTCTATGCTATCATTTTACATATTTTTAAAATTCACGTTCTTTTATTTCTACAAAATAATTTTCAGATGTGGAATTGCATAAAAAATTATCAATAATTTAATTTTAAGATGCGTTGTTAGGTTACTGTTCAAGTCTTTTGTAGTACTTTTAAATTCCATCAACAAATTGTGAGCACTCTCCCTTTTGTCCCCAAAAGAAATAGTGATCTTACCTTTTGAAAACAAATCTGTATACAATGACATCTCATTGTTATTTAAATTTTATTCCTATATACTACCAATGAATTTGAGCATAATCTCATTTGTATTTTTTAAAAAATTATTAATTAAATTCTTTGCTCAGTCTTTAATTGTAACTTTTTTGTTTTTCAGTTTGGGAAAATTCTCTGTAAAATACAAATATTATCTTATATCTTTTGCCTATATTAAAATATCTTTTTCTTTTTTATAATTTGTTTATAGCATATTTTGCCATGTAAAAGTGTACTTAAATTACTATATTAAAATATGTTTATTTTTTTTCTTATAGATTTTAAAAACCAGGCTTAGTTAGAAATATCTTCCCAACTCTCATACTGAACATTTGTTAATTAAATTCACTTATTAAACACTTATTTTTAAATTAATTTAATTTTAAATTGAGGTATAATTAACCTATAACATTATATTAGTTTTAGGTGTACAGTGTAATAATTAAACATTTGTACATATTGTGAAATAATCTCCATAAATCTGGTTAACACTTATCACTATACATAGTTACAATTTTTTTTCTTGTGATGATCTTTTAAAGTCTACTCTTTCAGCAACTTTCAAACATACAATATAGTCTTGTTAACTGCAATCACCAGGCTGTGTATTACTTCCTCTGACATTTATTTTATAACTGCAGGTTTGTACCTTAACCTTCAAGCATTTCACTTCTCCTTCACCCCCTGCATCTGGCAACCACCAGAATGAGAGCCTATGTGTTTGGTTTTTAGATTCTATTTGGGTGAGACTGTTTTTCTTAATGTAGTTGTTTATTGCTATAATTTGCCTCTTACAACTGCTTTGGCTAAACTTCATAGGTTTAGGTATGTTGTGTTTTCACTTTCAGTGTTTTTTGAGATTTAAAAAATTTCCTTTTGATTTCACTTTTGACCCATTGGTTTTCAGGGATGTGTTGTTTAATTGTCACATATACATAAAATTTCCATATTTTTGCCTGTTATTTATTTCTAGTTTTGGACTGTTGTGGTCAGAAAAAATACTGCATATGATTTCAGTCTTGAAATTTTCAAAGACTTGTTTTGGGGCCTAACATATGATCTGTCCTTAAGGATGTTCCGTGTGCACTTGAGAATAATGTACATTCTGCTGTCATTGGATGGAATGTTCTGAATGTATTTGTTATTTCCATTTGGCCTAAAGCATAGTTTAAATTCAATGTTTCCTTATTGATTTTTCTGTCTAGATGATCTATCCCTTGACAAAAGTGAGGTACTGAAGTCCCCTACTGGTACTGTAGTGTTTTCCATGACTTCTTTCAGATCTGTTAGCATTTGCTTTGTGTACTATGTGCTCTGATGTTGGGTGCTTATGTATTTATAACCGTTATTTCTTCTTGATGAATTGGCCCCTTTATCATTATATAATGACCTTCTTTTTCTCTTATTACAGTATTTTTTACTTAAAGTCCATTTTGTCTGATATGAATGTAGCTACCCCTGCTTTCTCTTTTCTTCTGTTTCCCATTTGCGTAGAATATATATTTCCATCTCTTCGATTTGAGCTTATGTGTGTTCTCAAAGGCAGTGTAAATGTCTTGGAGACAGTGTATAGTTGGGTATTATTATTTTTTTAATCCAGTCAGCCACTTTATGCCTTTTGAATGGGGAATGTAATCCATTTACATTTAAAGTAATTATTGATAGGTAAGGACTTACTATTGCCAGTGTACTAATTATTTTCTGGCTGTTTTATACATCATTTGTTCCTTTATTCCTCTCTTGTTATCTTTCTTTATGAATTGATAGTTTCCCATAATGGTATAGTGGTGGACTTCGATTCCTTTTTTTTTGGTTTTGGTGTATCTACTATAGTTTTTAGTCATTGTCCTGTGGTTATCCTGTGGCTTACTTGAAACATCTTATAAATACAACAGTCTATTTTAAGCTGATAACAACTTAACTTTGATCATGTACAAAGACTCTACTCTCTATTTTATGTTTTGGTTGTTACAATTTATGCCTTTTATTTATTGCATATTCATTAAAAATTATTGTAGCTACAGCTGTTTCAAAACTTTTGTTCATATCCCTTATACTAGAGTTAAGTGGTTATCATACCACTATATTATATTATTAGAGTGTTCTGAATCTGGCTATATACTTACCTTTACCAATGTGTATTGTATATTTTCCTATGTTTTAATTTTTCCAGTTAGCATCCTTTCATTTCAAGTTAAAGAACTCCTTTCAGCATTTCTTGCACAGCAGATCTATTGGTGATAAACTCCCTCAGCTTTTGTTTATTTGGGAAAGTCTTAATATTGCCTTCATTTCTGGACAACTTTGCAGGGTAAAATACTCTTGGTTGGCAGTTTTTTCTCTTTCAGCTTTTTGAATATATGAGTCCACTCTCTCCTGGCTTACAATATTCCTGTAAAAATTTCACTGATATCCTATGGGAGTTCTTTTGTATGCAAAAGTATTTTTCTCTTATTGCTTAAAAAATTCTCTTTTTGTCTTTTTTTAAACATTCTTGTTCAAGTACAATTTTCTGTCTTGTATTCCCAGCCCTGCACCTGCCCCAGTGCTCCCCACCTCCCTCCCATTTCCGTCCCCCACCTTAGTTATTGTCCATGTGTCCTTTATACTTGTTCATGTGAGTCCTTCCCCTTTCCCCCTGTGATTCTCTCCCTTCTCCCCTCTGTACCTTGTCAGCACATTCTGTATTTCAGTTTCTTTGGTTACATTTTGCTTGCTTGTTTGTTTTGTTGTTTAGATTCCTGTTAACAGTGATATCATATGGTATTTGTCTTTCACCGCCTGGCTTATTTCGCTCAGCATTTGCTTTCCAGTTCCATCCATGATGTCGCAAAGGGTAGGAGCTCCTTCTTCCTTTCTGCAGCATAGAATTCCATTGTGTAAATGTACCATAGTTTTGTGATCCAGTCATTGACCGATGGGCATCTAGGTTGCTTCCAGTTCTTGGCTATTGTAAATTGTGCTGCTATGAACATCAGGGTGCATAGGTTCTTTTGGATTCTTTTTGTCTTAAATTATAAAGTTTTATTATAATTTGTCTTGAAGGTGACTCTTTTGCATTGAAATTTGCCTACAAAGCATAAATATTTGAACATTTGAACTACTGTTTTTGAATGAATGGATTAAATAGCTGTGAAATATCAACTTACACTCTCTGAGGTATGGTTGAAACATTACATTCAAATTTAACCCCTGGGAAAGAAAAACACAAATCTTAGTGTTCTATGAAATGTTAAAAAAATCTCATGTCAATGTCTTCCTTCATTTAACTGGTATCATTTAACTAGTGATATGATATGGCAACCATGTTACAGTTGAGAATTTAAGATTTCCATTCTGTTCTTGAGAGGAACACTACTTTCCCTAAAAATTGTTTATAAATTAAAATTTATAAATTCAGAAGCAGAGCTGGAAACCTGAAGAGTTTTTTTTAAAGGATAGATTGTTTTTGCAATGCATCTTGTATTTTGTAAGCATAAAGAAATACCAAATCCAAGCCCTGATTGGGTAGCTCAGTTGATTAGAGCATTGTTTTGATATACCAAGGTTGAAGGTTTGATCCCTGGTCAGGGCACATACAAGAATCAACCAATGAATGCATTAATAAGTGGAACAACAAATTGATGAGTTACACACACTCTCTCTGCCTTCCTCTCTCTCTCAAATCAATAAATCTTAAATTTTTTTTAAGAAATAATAAAGCAAGATTCATTGCTTGGACTTCCAAGATCATATACTGACCTAGCTTACAGAGGCCATATTAGTCTTACCTATAAAAATATAGTTCTTAGCAGATAGTTTTTTTCAAATAGAAAATTATAAGCATTTCACCATCATAAAATTTTGTTATTATCACTGGATAAATAATATACACCATAGACAATTGTATACTTTTCTACCCCTGGATAATGCATTTGCTAACTTCCCAACCAATATGCTGCTATTGTCACTTATTTTAATAATATATATATGTATATATATATATATATATAGTCTTACCAGACAGTGTAATAATTTTATGCAGTCATTATTTATTAATGAACCAGTATTGATACACTATTATTACATAAAATCTGAAACTTATTTGGGTTTCCTTACTTTTTACCTAGTGTCCTTTAATTGTCAGGATCCCATCCAGGATACCACAATACATTTAGTTGTTTTATGTCCTTAGGAGCATCTTGGCTGGTGTTTTTCTCATGATTAGGCTAGGATTTGGGGCTTTGGGGAGGAAAACCACAGAGGTAAAGTGCCATTTTTATCAAGTCATATCNACAGAGGCCATATTAGTCTTACCTATAAAAAATATAGTTCTTAGCAGATAGTTTTTTTCAAATAGAAAATTATAAGCATTTCACCATCATAAAATTTTGTTATTATCACTGGATAAATAATATATACCATAGACAATTGAATACTTTTCTACCCCTGGATAATGCATTTGCTAACTTCCCAACCAATATGCTGCTATTGTCACTTATTTTAATAATATATATATATGTATATATATATGTATATATATATGTATATATATATATAGTCTTACCAGACAGTGTAATAATTTTATGCAGTCATTATTTATTAATGAACCAGTATTGATACACTATTATTACATAAAATCTGAAACTTATTTGGGTTTCCTTACTTTTTACCTAGTGTCCTTTAATTGTCAGGATCCCATCCAGGATACCACAATACATTTAGTTGTTTTATGTCCTTAGGAGCATCTTGGCTGGTGTTTTTCTCATGATTAGGCTAGGATTTGGGACTTTGGGGAGGAAAACCACAGAGGTAAAGTGCCATTTTTATCAAGTCATATCACACTCTCAGCAGGACTTACTACTTTTGAAACCTTGCTAGGTTTCTCCAACTATAAAGTTATTCTATTTTCCCCTTTCCACCCTGTGCTCTTTGGAAAGAAGTTACTAAACACAGTCCACAAGTAAGATGTGGAATAGCTATGTAAGTGCAGAATAGCTGCATAAATTATTGAAATTCTTCTTCATTGGAGTTCCGTCTCCTCTTTCTGATTAATTTTGTTATTTCATTATTTATTTTGTGGACATTTATTTTTTCATTCTGTTGAACATCCTTATAATCATTACTCTAAATGCTGTATCTGACAAGTAGCTTGCCTCTACTTCATTTAGTTCTTCTGGAGAATTCTCTTGGTTTTTCATTTGGGGCCCATTTCTTTGTCTTCCCATTTTTGTCACCTCTTTGTGTTTTTTTCTGTGTATTAGGTAGATCTGCAAAGACTCTGGTGCAGCATATGTCAAATACTGCCTGTGACTGGCCTTGGACAACCTGTTTGGAGCTATCAGGGACCCACAGCTTGTATCTCCTTCTGCTGGACTTGCATGAGTGCAGAAAAAAACCAAGCTGTGCACCAAGGCCAGCTTTTACCAGTACTGGGCCCAGGGCAAGGTCAACTAAAGTCTCAAAGTCCCACAGAGATATGTCTTTGCCTGCAGGCTTTCTATTAGCTTTAATCACTTTCTTTCACTTTCTTAGTGAAAGTGCTTCCAGTGGTACTGCTCAGCAGCCCAGCTTAAGTTCCAGAGGTTGGGCTCAGAGGGATTCCTGTGGATGGGGCTATTGCTTCCCCTAGGCTGATGCTGCATGGATGGGAGTGCTTTGCTGGAGAAAGATGGCTTCTGCAGTACGGGAAATGACTGGTGGCTGACCCTTCAGCTCACTCCCCAGAGCCACTGACCCCAGATTATTTAGCTCTAGTCTGCTCTGCCCTCTCTCTGCTGGAGCCCAGGGTAAGTGTCTATGAATGAAATTTTGTGTGTTGATCCTTTAAGAGGCTCTCTGCCTCTCTAGCTATCTCTTCCTAGTGGACAGAAACCCCACTGCTTTCACACCTGGGTGTTATTTGGGTTCCTTTCCTTGTGCTGGTGCTCTAGGCTGGGAGCCCAGTTTGGGGTTTAGACCCCATACTTTTAAGGGGGGACCCCCCAGATGCGAAAATACCCTTTTAGAACTTTAGCTGCTGTCTGTGGGAGCCCAGCTTGTCCTCTTGCACCTCCATACTTTCTACCAATCTTGATGTGGTGATGTGGTTTTTTCCATAAGTCCTTGGCTTCTGTCCAGCCAATGTTCAGTTGGTTATTCAGGATGATTTTTCTATAATTTAGTTGTAATTCCAGTTTGGCCTTAGGAGGGTGGTTTCTACCTATCCTGCTACCATTTTGAGTCTCTCCTGGACATTTATTTTATACTTTGGGTTATAATGCAATTTTGCTCAAGTTGTTCCAGCTTTGGCCATTAGGAACTCTTTCATTTGGCTCCTTGTATTCCTTTGATATAACACCATTATTGTGGGCTTGTTGTTTTTGGGCTTTAAAAAAAACCCTAATTTTTTGGTACTACAAGATCCTTCAAGCTTTTTTTGAATATTTTCTGCCTCAGTCCTAGGGTCAACCATTTATCCAAGAATCCCTGGTTTCTTTTATTGGATAATGGTGTTAGATATCAAGTTCTGAGCGCTGGGTATGCTACTAGCTACTATAGTGACATTGCTTCTAGTCTTTCTCATCTGACAGAGCAGGGACATATATGTGTATACACTAACCTGTGTATGTATAGATATCTACAGTCTACAGTATGTACACAAATATAATACAGATAATGTAAACATCTGTTTCTATATTAAGCTAAATATGAGTTTATACTAGTGTCTCTAATCTGTTAACATGTAGATTGCTCTAACTTTCTCTTCTTGCTTATCTGTAAACTCCCTCTCCAACAGGGAGAAACCTGTTCCAATTGTCTGCCATTTACTCACTTAATTGTTCAGTTCCCATGTGCATGTATAATAAATTCAGAATTGTTAACCTGTATCCTGTGGACCACAACTTTACCAGCCAAATAACAGTGCTTATGTATAGTTTCTTTGCTTTCAGTCTTACAGACTTCGTTTGTTTCCAAAGTCACTTGGGTCAGCACCTTTTTTTCCTCCACTCTCTTCAATGAGGTTTTTTTGATACATATACAACACGACTGGGTTGTTTTGGTTCTTCTCTGTTTTTAAAAAATTCTTTTGTTTTGTCACGTTTCATTCTGGGTATTTTCTTCTGACCTATATTTCAGTTCATTAACTCTCTCTTCTACCAGGTTTGCTATACTATTAAAAACCATTGGGTTCTTCATTTTGATTATTATATTTTCTAGTTATATACTTTTCAGCTCGGCTCTTTTTAGTAGTTTTCAGTTTCTTCTCAAAACTTCAGTTAGGCTTGTTATTTCCTTGAACATATTAAATCTATTCTATGTCTCATGACTTTATTATGTGAATCCCATGTGAGTTTGCTCACATTGTTTTCTTTTTATTTGTTTGTGATTTCTTTGTCTTATTTCTTCTTATGCTTGGCTGAATTTTTATTGAATTCTGGAAATTCAATAAAAATTTTGAAAAAATGTCAGGTAAAAAGAGGTCTAAGATAGTCTTCTCTGAGAGAGAATGTATTTTTGCTCCCAGCAGGGCCATAGGGCTAATTAGGGCCATTAGAAGTCCCAGAGACCTTAACTTAAATTTAAGGACTGAGATAATTTGAAGCAGGACTTCTGCTATTGTAAAGATTTATTTATTTATGGTGTATTGCCCTTTTGGGGGTACCCAAACCAAAGCATGGGGGATTTCCAGGGCTCTCCTTCCTGGAGTATTCAGGACACCAGTTTTTGTCTTTCTAACTCAGCACCCTCAAAATCTCTGCTCAACTTCTCAGTCACCTGTTTTGTTGCTTCCTGTGTCAAATGACTTATGTAAAAAGAGGTAGTTGGCTCAAATGATGCATAAGACCCTTAAGTACACAGCACTGAGTTGTTACTAGAAATAGTTCCCACTTATTTGTATTTTCATATTAAGACTAAAGTATACATAGGAAACACTGAACCAATTGTGTAGTGGAGAGCTAAATTTCGTGGCATAGACAAATACAAAATAGTAGAATCTGTGGTAAGCTGGTTCTGATACAACATAAAGCTTTTGGGACAACTGTAATTGAACAACAATTAAAAAAATAAGCACAAAATGTGTACAAAAGGAGAAATTAGTGAGGTTTGCTGTCTTCACCATGGAATTGGAATCACTGACTCCCTGCCCCTATTTTTTACACTTTCATGTCAGATATACTCTTTGGTCAGATAGATATGTGACCCAATCTAACGGAATTTTAATTAAAAAACATTTAATAAGTTAAGTGTGTTTTTGTTTGGTGTTGGAGAGATAGCTCTATTTTAAAAATATTTTATTTATTTATCTTTAGAGGGGAAGAGAAGGAGAGAGGGAGAGATATATCAATGTATGGTTGCCTCTTGTGTGTCCTCTGCTGGGAACTAGCCTGCAACCCAGGCATGTGCCCTGACTGGGAATCGAACCACGATCCTTTGGTTTGCAGGCCCGCGCTCAATCCACTGAGCTACACCAGCCAGGGCAGATATCTCTATTTTTAAGATATCTTTTTCCACGGGCTTTTAGAATTGGACCCAATTTCCAGTTCTTTGACTTCCCTTTACAGATTTTTCAGGAGCCTTGGTGTGGTTAGAATTCTAGCCCTAACTTTGTGTATTTTTAACTATGCGACATTTTGAGCTTCAGATTCTATATCAGTAAATTGAGTGGGATGTAGAAATGAATGTGAAAGCTTACTGAAGGCTGAAAAATCACATGTGAATTATGCATTATTAGTATTTTGGGGAGACATTCCATCAGATTGTGAGCCATAGAGATAATGATAAAGTTAAAAAGCTCTGGATATGAGAAGGTAATGATGATACTCTGTTAAAAGCTGATTGAGACCCTCAAAACTCCAAAATGTAATTTTTAATTTATTCATTTTAATATTTATTCATCCATTTACTTATTTAAAAAAGAATTGCTACATATCTTAAATGGGCATGGCACAGGATGCTGGGGATTAGAGAGAAAATATGCATACAATCTTTGTCCTTGTATAGTTTAGTGAGATAAAAATAATCAAACAATCAACCTAATAAGTGTAAATTTTCTTCAAAGTCCTACTTTGAAGGAAAGGACAGTGTTATTATGATAGGACATAAGAGGGGGATAAAGTGTTTGACTTGTTGAGTGAAGTGAAGGGGAACATGCTCAAGAAAGTGATGTTTGCTGTGGGACTTGAAATACAGGAATTAGCAGAAGAAGGAAGTACATGGAGAAGGAAATAAGAGTATTTCAGGCCAAAGACTACCATCTGCAAAAGTCCTCAGACGAGGAAGGAAGACATGTTCAAAGACCTTAAGGAAGACTAGAATATCTGGAAGGCAGGGAGCAAAGAGGAAGTGGGGCCTCAGTTGGGACTGAGAGACAGGCAGGCTCCAGACTGTGGGGCCATGGTAAAGGTTCTGGCCTTCATCCCTAGGGCAGTGGGGAAGCCATTGAAGAGGATGATGTCATGATGAGGATACTGTATCCCAGGGATCAGGTGATATTTGGGCAGAGATGGCTTTCATCAGGCTTCATATCAGCTAGTTGAATCCTTAATTTTATAACAGTATGTTTACAGAGAAGAGTAATTTAAGGGAAACTCTTCAATACAGAAAGGGATTTGTAAATTCATGCCTGGAGTGCATTATCAAAAAAGGTACTGCATATTAATTCTAGATAACATTAAAAAATCATTAGACTGTGTTCATTTACCCAATGAATAAATGGTGCCTATTATGCAGACATCATTAGAATAAAAATAAACCAAACTGGACTTTAAGTTACATCTACTAAGTACTCATTTAAAAAACAAAGACAACTTCCGGCCAAGATGAAGGCATAGGTAGACACACTGTGCCTCTTTGCACAACCAAAATAAGGACAATTTAGAAACAAAATAACAACCAGAACTAACAAAATTGAACTGTATGGAAGTCCAACAACCAAGGAGTTAAAATAGACATATTCATCTAGACCAGTAGGAGGGGCAGAGTCAGGTGGCTGGGTGGAGAGGGGTCACAGCAAAAAAAAGCGGTGGCATCGGGTACACAAGGCAGCATCTGACAAACCCGGGCATGCAAGATGGCAGCACGTGGACCCTGGGTGCACAGGTGGTGGCTGGAACCCAGGCGCAGGGTGACAACAGGCAGACCCAGTGAGGCGGCGATTGTGAAGCTGGGCATGGCGCACAAGGTGGCTGGCTGGCCAGATGGTCCCACATTTGTGTGCCAATAAACCAGGCAAAACTGGGGAGCAAGACAGACCATGCAACCCAGGGCCCCAGTGCTGGGAAATAAAGCCTCAAAACACCAATTGAAAACACTTGTGGGGACGGAGGTGCCAGGAGAGACTCCCAGCCTCACAGGAGAGTTTGTTGGAGAGACCCACAGGGTCCTAGAATGTACACAAACCCACCCACATGGGAATCAGCACCAGAAGGGCCCAGTTTGCTTGGGGGAAGCGCCAGAAGGGACTGAGATCCCACAGAGAGCAGACCCCGCCACCACATGCAGCATCACAAATCAGCAACTGGGTTGCCTCACCCACGTGAACACGTAAGGCTCTGCCCCTCAACACATAACAGGTGCGACAGACAGACAACAGGCATTCTTCTAAACGGAAGAAGAGATCAAATCTCCAGAGCAAATACATCTAAGTGATGAAGAGATAGCCAACCTATCAGATGCACACCGTTCAAAGCACTGGTGATCCAGATTCTCACAGAATTGGTTGAATTTGGTTGCAAATTAGATGAAAAATGAAGGCTACGCTAAGTAAAATGAAGGAAAACGCACAGGGAAACAATAGTGATGGAAAGAAAAGTGGGACTCAAATCAATGGAGTGGACTAGAGGAAGAAAGAAAGAACCAAACAGAAAAGAATGAAGAAACAAGAATTCAAAAAAATGAGGAGAGACTTAGGAACCTCCAGGACATCTTTAAATGTTCCAACATCTGAATCATAGGGGTACCAGAGGGGAAGAGGAACAGCCACAAGTGGAACACTTATTTGAACAAATAATAAAGGAGAACTTCCCCAATCTGGCAAAGGAAATAGACTTCCAGGAAGCTCAAAGAGTCCCAAAGAAGGTGGACCCAAGGAGGAACACACTAAGGCACACCATAATTACATTACCCAAGATTAAAATGAAGGAGAGAATCCTAGAAACAGCAAGAGATGAGGGGATAGTTACCTACAAAGGAGTTCCCATCAGACTGTCAGCTGATTTCTCAAAAGAGACCTTGCAGGGAAGAAGGGGCTGGAAAGAAGTATTCCAAGTCCTGAAAGGCAAGGACCTACATCCAAGATTGCTCTATCCAGCAAAGCTTTAATTTAGAATGGAAGGGCAGATAAAGTGCTTCTCAGATAAGGTCAAGTTCAAGGAGTTCATCATCATCAAGCCCTTATTATATGAAATGTTAAAGGGACTTATCTAAGAAAAAGAAGATAAAAAATATGAACAGTGAAAGGACAGCAAACTCAGAGTTATTAACAACCACACCCAAAACAAAAGCAAACTAAGAGGACAGCTAGATCAGGAGCAGAACCATAGAAATGGAGATCACATGGAGGGTTAGCAACAGGGGAGTAGGAGGAGGAGAGAGGGGGAAAAGGTACAGAGAATAAGTAGCATAGACTGTGGGGTGAAAATAGACAGGGGGAGGGCAAGAGTAGTGTGGGAAATTTAGAAGCTAAAGAATTTATGACACATGGACATGAACTAAAGGGGGGAATGTGGGTGGGAGAGGGTGTGCAGGGTGGAGGGAAATGAAGGGTGGGAAATGGGACAACTGTAATGGCATAATTAATAAAATATGTTATTAAAATTTTATTGGGGTGACATTGGTTAATAAGACTATATAGATTTCAAGTTTACATTTCTATGATACATGATCTTTATATTGCATTCTATGTTCACCACTCAAAGTTGAATTATCTTCCATCACCATATGTTTGACCCCATTTACCCTTTACTACCCTCACTATCCTCTTCCCTGTGGTAACCACTATACTGTTTTCTGTGTCTTTGAATTCATGTTTATTTGTTTTCTTTGTTTATTAATATGTTGCTTTCATTTTTATACCCCACATTTGAGTAAAATCATGTGGTTCTTAACTTTTTTGTCTGACTTATTTTGCTTAGCATAATATTTTCAAGATCCATGTACGTTTTCGTTAATGGCAGTATTTCATCTTTTCTTATGGCTGAATAATATTCCATTGTATATATGTATCACAGGGCTTTTGTTTGTTAGGAGTTCTTTGATTACTGCTTTGATCTTGTTACTTGTAATTGGTATGTTTAGATTTTTCTTCTTGATTCAGTTTGGAAGATTGTATGTTTCTAAGAATTTATCCATTTCTTCCAGATTGTCCAATTTGTTGGTATATAGTTGTTGGTAATATTTTCTTATAATCCTTTGTATTTCTGTGATGTTGGTTGTTACTTCTCCTCTTTCATTTATGATTTTATTTATTTGGGCCCTCTCTTTTTTTTCTTGATGAGTCTGGTTAAGACTCATCTATTTTTTATCCATCTTGTTTATCTTTTCAAAGAACCAGCTTGGTTTCATCAATCTTTTGTATATTTTAAAGATTCTATTTAGTTTATTTCCATTTTGATGTTTATTACTTCTTTCCTTCTACTGTTCTGGGCTTTATTTGTTGTTATTTTTCTCATTCCCTTTAGGTGTAAGGTTAGATTGTTCCTTTAGGTGCAAAGTTTCTTGTTTCTTGAGGTGGCCTGAAATGCTATGAATTTCCCTCTTAGAATTGCTTTCCCTGTGTTCCGTAGGTTTTGGGTTGTTGTGTTTTCATTTTCATTTGTCTCAAGGTATCTTTTGATTCTTCTTTGATCCTGGATTGTTAACCCATTTATTATTTAGTAACATGTCATTTAGCCTCCATGTGTTGGTGTGTTTTTCAAGGGTTGTTTTTTTTTTTTTTTTTTGGTAACTGGCTTCTAGTTTCGTACCCTTGTGGTTGAAGAAAATGCTTGGTATGATTTCAGTCTCCTTAAATTTTTGAGATATGTCCTACCTAACATGTGGTCTATCTTAGGAAATGTTCCATGTGCAGTTTAAAGGAATGTGTATTCTGTAGCTTTTGGGTGAAATGCTCTGAAAATATCAATTAAATTTATCTGACCTAGTATGTTCTTTAAGGCTGCTGTTTCCTTGTAGATTTCTGTCTGAAAGATCTATCTATTGATGTCAGTGGGGTGTTAAAATCTCCTACTATGACCGCTCTTTCACTTTATGTCTGTCAAAATTTGCTTATATAATTAGGTGCTACTGTGTTAGGTATATAAATGTTTACATGAGTTATATCCTCTTGTTTTATTGATCCTTTTATTGTTATGCAATGTTATTCTTTGTCTCTTATTATAGATTTTGTTTTAAAGTCTATTTTGTTGGTGTAAATATTGTTACCCCAGAGTTTTAAAAATTTCCATATGCATGAAATATCTTTTTACAGCCTTTTACTTTCAGTCTGTTTGTGCTTTTCTTTCTGAGATGGGACTCTTGTAGACTGCATATGTGGAGGTCTTGTTTTCTTATCCACTTAGGCACTCTATCTTTTGACTGGAGAGTTTAATCCATTTACATTTCAGTAATTATTAATAGGTATGTATTTATTGCCATTTTCTTGATAATTATATTCCTTTCTCTCTTTCACTTAAAAAAGACCCTTTAACATTTTTCTTATAATGTTGGTTTGGTGCCTTTTAGCTTTTTCTGATGAGGGATTTTTATTTCATGCTCAATTTTAAATGATAGCCTTGCTGGATAGAGTCATCTAGGTTGTAGATCCTTGCTTTTTATCACTTTAAATATTTTATGCCGATCTATTCTGGCCTGAAATATTTCTGTTGAGAAATCAGTTGACAGCCTAATGGGAGCTCCCCATTAGACTGTAGTTGACTCTCTTTCTTTTGCTGCTTTTAAGATTCTCTTTTTGTCTTTAACCTTTGTCATTTTAATTATAATATGTCTTATTGTGGGCCTCTTTAGATTCATCTTGTTTGGGAGTCTCTGTTCTTCCCAGACTTGTGTGTCTTTTTCCTTCACTAGGTTAGGGAAGTTTTTAGTCATTATTTCTTCACATAGGTTCTTAATCCCTTGCTCTCTTTTTTTCTCATTATGGTACCCCTATAATGTGGGTGTTATTATGCTTGACATTATCCCTAAGGTCCCTTAAACAATCCTCACTTAAAAAACTTTTATTTTCTAAAAAAAATAACCCTTTTTTTTCTTTTTGCTGCTTTATTTTTTTTGTCACCTGGTCTTCCAAATTGCTGATTCAATCCTCTGCTTCACCTAACCTGCTGTTGGTTCCTTCTGAAGTATTCTTCATCTCAGATATTTTGTTCTTCATTTCTGACTGGTTCCTTTTTTATGGTTTTATGTCTTTTTTAATGCTTGCTATCTCTTTGTTTAAATTCTCACTGAGTTTATACATTTTCCCTCTAAATTTCTTGAACATCCTTATAACCATTGTTTTGAACTTTGTATCTGGTAGATTGCTTGCCTACATTTCATCTAATTTTTCTGGGGATTACTTCTGTTCTTTTATTTGGGTGTATTTCTTTGTTTTCTCATTTTGGCTGCCTCTCTGTATTTGTTTTTGTATATGAGGTGGATCTGCTGTGTCTCTCAGTCTTGGGGTGGTCACCTTATATACTTGTTGTCTTGTGAGGCTCAGTGGCACAGTCTTTCTGATCACTCGAGCTAGATAACTCCAGGAATGTCGCTGTGTGGGTTAGGTGAGTGAGCCTTCCTGTTGTAATTGAGTCCTTATTACTGTTGGCCTCCCCATGGGTGGGGTTGACCCTCAGGCTGACTGACTGTGAGGAGTGACCCCGACCACAGCATATGGACTGCTGTGTGAGGGCTGGCCCCATGAAGTGAAATTTGCCTCAGCAGGGTCTGGTGCCTTTCAAGATCTCCCTTTGGGAGTGCCACTTGTGGAGCTAATTGGGTGATTCTCTGATATGGTCTAAACCCACCACCAGGTGTTTTGGTTCTGGAGCCTCTTGGGAGAGACTCTGATGCATTGTTTTGTGAAAACTGCCAGATTTTTATCAAATTTCTTTTAAGCATCTACCATAATGGTGACCTGGCAATATTTTGTTTAGCATTTTAGGAAACTGTTATATAATATGAGACTTGTATAGATTCTTTTTTGGAGACTGTTAATAGTATCTTTGTCAGATTTTTATTTCAGGTTAGACACCATCTAATAAACTTATGTCAGGTAGGTTGGTGGGTAGTAGTCACAGGTCTTCCTTTTCAGCCACATTTGATGAAACATTTCATCTGCAGCTCAGAAGATGATCTAGTGTGACTGCTCACCAAATGTGTAGGAATATGAAATTTGAATGTAGGTAAATATATTCTGTGATTAATATATTTAAATTTTTAAGCAAAAAAAAAAGTAAGCATAACAGTCTAGGATATTTTCATCTGTGGCTAAATAACACCTAGGAAAAATGGATGTGAATTTTAGTTTTCAATCCATCATTAAAAAGTCTGTGACATAGTTGTCTAAGCACCAGATACCGTTTTAGCCTCCATTCCTTGATGTGTGGTACTTAGAATCAAAGGACTAGATCTCCACTTCCTGGATCTGATTTAACCAATCTGGAGTATGACTTCAAGTTCTGAGGGCTACACTTTGAAGATGAAATGGAAAAATATTTTTATAAAAGGGTAATTTTTGAAAAATGTGCACATAATTATAAAAAGCAGTAAGTAAGCACAGAGTAGAGTTCATTAAAGTGAAGATTCATGAAGCAAGGTCCAAGACACTTTGGCTGGTACTGTGTCATGGAGAGAAGCTAGTTCCTCTGTACTAGAAACGTGAGAAAGAAATTCTGTAGTGACATGTTAATGGTAAAGGGGTCAAGTGAAGAAAGAATGACAATGTGATACAAAGAATTCCCAGGCTGTTAGACTTGATTTGGACACTTTATGAAGATATTTTACTAAATTAAAATTTGCTTAATGTGATTGTGAAGTCCTATCTTTTAACTTAGTTTCCATAAGTACATAATAAATTCCCAAGGAATAATATTGAGCACTAAGAGAACTTGTTTAAAGTACAATATTCTTTTGATGACAAACTTTTGGGTGGAAATTAGATGGACTGTTTGTTTTCCTTTTTTTGTTTGGCTTCAAGCAACAATGTGGATGTTGCCCTGACATCTTCCCCCGACTTCCCCACATTGTCCAGATTTCTGTTCAGGAGACTGGCTTAAAAATAGGAGCTTATCCATATGGCTAGAAATGTTTTGAATTTATAGCTTAAGACTAAGTTTGGTGGGAGAGATTTAAAATAATAGTCCTGGCAATAGAGCCCAAGTGGTGATCAGGACTATGTTTTTGCACCAAGTCCACTTAAAGTTGTACTTGCACTTAATTAAAAACTTGAAAATGCCTGACCAATGGAAACTATGCAAAATGCCATAAAATGGCAAAATGAATATCCCCCAAAAAAAGTTCTGCTAAAGAAATATTTTGTTAATCCACAATTTTAATGTTTATCTAGTGACCTTATACAAAAGGAAAAACTCTTGAGACTGCTCTTCTTTGGGGTTCCCAAGTATATCCTAAATGCTGCTTTCCCATAAGTCACAGTTACGCCTAAACAGATGGAGTCAGATGGTGGGACAAATTCTACAGGTACGTGCTGTCTACTTATTCTTGACACAAATTAAATCCTTTGAAATTAGACTCCAGTGGCCGTTTAAATACAGAAATGTGAAAAACGGAAGCCAAAAGTCTGAGAAATGTGTGAAGGGGAAACAGTTTTTGTCACGGTGCTTTTCCTTCTCCCCAGTTCCTGATCTGCACCCACACACACTGTCCTAGATGCAGCTCCGAATTCTAAAGCCTGCACAATTGGAAGCCGATTGGTAAAAGTCAGGTCCCTCCAGATGTTGGGTCCGTCCCCTCAGGTGTATTTCTCCTGAGGCTAAGGGAAAAGTAAAAGAATATAACCTTTCACCCCAAAGCAGTTAGCTTGGTTAGCAGCATTACATAAAAATGAGGAAACACATATTCTAACCTCTGGCACTGAAGTAGGCAATTAGTTTTGGTTCTGAAATTTAGTGAAGGATGTTTTAATTTTTATGAATTATTTCACATATTAATGAAGATCCTCAACGATGGCTATACTTACGACTCTCCCTAACACTTCAGTGGGCTGACACGTTTCCTGCTTTAATTTCATCTGAGACTTGGTTCCTTCAATCAGAAAGAAGAATTAGACAGGAGCATTTACTGCTTATGTTGCAGTCCTCCCTTTCCCCCTGGAAGACAGAAGGACCGGGTTTGTGATGTTCCCAGGAGGTGATTGGTTCTTAGTGGCTCAGGAGAGTTATCAACCCTACTTGTGGTAGTAAGACCAGAATGCTGGAGCTGCCTGTTCCCACTCCATTTTAATCAGTAATTAAAAAGTTATTTTAGAAATATTTAAAGTTACATTAGAGTTGAGAGAACCATGTAATTAACCCCCATGTATCCCACACTCAGCTTTAATAATTAACAATACTTTTAGGTCGTTTTCTGATTAGAAAATGGAATTCCCTGAAAGCTTCCACTCCTGATTTGTAGTCAGCCCTTGTCTTTCAAATTTTGGTTCTTGGAACTGCGTACTGCAATTAAAGGAAGGATTTGAGTGAGGAATTTAGTGTTTAATAGTCATTTAAGTCAGTCTCTTTCGGCTCTCCCCCATCTCCGGGAAAGCCGCTTGTTGTAGGGTGCTAGGCAGAGTTTGGAGGTTGTGCTTGTAGCTCACGGCTGTTTTTCATAACTGATCATTGTCTGGATTTCTGTGCAGGAGACTGGCTTTAAAACGAAAATGGGCGAAGTACGGGCATCTAGCGGGTTCTTACTCCGCTTCATTGCTGTTTTCCAAATGGAGAGTAGTTTCCTGGTCACGCTCTGAATAGTATCTCAGTACTTCGCAAGTACTGAGATAACAGTATCCCTTCCACTTCACGAGTCCTGTTTGGAAATAAGTAGTCCATCTTTGTGAGTTTCTGGTGTTTGATATTGACTGGCTCCAGACCTCTTTTCTCATCCAGAACGTTAAGGGCCGCTTGCAAAACGCTCCCAGTAGGGCCTCCCAGAAAAAGAGAAACTGATGACCCACCAAAAGAGGAACGTAGGACCCTGAGCCTTGCGCTCTCCTACTTTGTTGCATCACACAAGCAAGAGTCGGGGGAAGCTTGAGGGAAGTTACTGTTCCCCAACTTGCCCCCTTCTGGATGCTTGTATTGAAAATTGGTGGCTCCTGGGATTATTCTGAGGCGCAGGAGAGACTTTAACCCTCAGCAGAGAGGTTGGGAATGGAGCACGGTAATGCACCGAAGCACTAGGTTTGGGGTTGCTAGTCTTGAAGGGCTGGTCGTTCACGGTCAAGGTTGCGCTCTCACCATCTCCGCCCCGCGGTTCCCCTCGGAGTTCCTCCCTCTTCCGCGGGCACTTAGCGGGGCGGTGGGTCCGAACGCCGGGAACTGGAGGCTCAGCTCTCCAACAGTTGGTGAGAGAAGCTCAGGGGCGCTCAGCCCTAGTTACAAGCAGTCCTCAGGCAGAGGTTGTGGAGACTAAGCCTCGGGTGGCCTCGTGGCGTTGTTCTGGGAAGCACCCATTAAAGGTTCCCGGAGTCTTTCTTGCCCGCCCAGAGCCCCGCTACCCGGGCTCGGGGCGGGATCCCAGCCGGCAGGCAACCGCGAGCGCGCTTCCCCACCCCGGCCGTTCGCCGGTCTCTGCACCCCTAGGCGGCGCTGCGCCCCTCCGCAGCCGGCCGGCTCCCCAGACGGCTGCCAAGCCTTCCAGTCCAGCAAGTCCAGCTCCCCGCCGGCCAGTCCGGGGCAATCCCGGGATTCAGAAAGCGGAACCACTAGCCGGCAGCGGCGGCCAGTAGGCTCGCGTTCTTTACCGCGGCTCGTGCTTTCCGGGAGTCCGGAGCATGGTCCCGGGTCACCGCCGGTGGAGCGAGGATGGCAACAGAGAGGATGGTGGGCTGGAGGGTGGCCGTTCTCTGTTTCTGGGTCTCCTGCGGCTCCGCCGCGGGACAACTGGAGTACTCGGTGCTGGAGGAGACTCAGCGGGGCGTAGCCGTCGGCAACGTTACTGCGGACTTGAGGCTGTCAGCAGCAGCTCTGTCCTCGCGGAACTTTCGCCTCTTTTCCAGCCACAAGGAGCTCTACTTTGGGGTGGATCTTGCCAGTGGTAGCTTGGTTGTCCTAGAGCCGGCGGACCGCGAGCATCTGTGCGGGGCCAAAGCTACTTGCGTCTTGACCTATGAGCTGGTGCTCCGGGACCCGCTGGAGCTGCACAAGATTCGCGTTCACGTCCTGGATATCAATGACAACTCACCTGTCTTCCCTGCTGGCGACGTGCAGCTGCACATCCCCGAGTTCCTGATGCCCGGGCCCGCTTTACTCTCCCTAGTGCCCAAGATGCCGACGAGAGAAGCAACGGGGTGCTAAGCTACAGCCTGAGCTCCAGCCAGCACTTTCGCCTGAACATGGGGTCGCGGGTCGACGGCAGGGAATACCCGGAGTTGGTTTTGGTGAAAGCTCTGGATCGTGAGGAACACGCCACCCACCGGCTGGTGCTCACCGCTCAGGACCGCGGGCGGCCCCCGCGCTCCGGAGACACACAAGTCACCATCATTGTGGTGGACACAAACGACAATGCCCCCGTATTTGAGCGCACAGTGTACCACACCAAGGTGCCGGAGACTGTACCCAATGGGACTGTGTTATTCCGAGTTCAGGCCTCGGACCCGGACGAAGGCTCCAATGGGGAAATCCGGTACTCCTTAGGCAATAGCACGCAAGCAATGCGTAGACACCACTTTCACGTTCACCCCAGAAATGGGGAGGTGAGGGTAGCTGCTTTACTAGGTCCTCCTGAAACGTTGTTGGAAGCATACATCGAGGCGAGGGATGAAGGCGCCTTTGGTCTAGCCAGCACCGCCAAACTGGTGGTGGAAGTGACTGACGTGAACGATCATGCCCCTGAGGTGAACCTGCTGACTTTCTCCAGTCCAGTTTCAGAGGACACCGCCCCTGGCACGGTGATTGCTCTCCTCAGTGTAAGCGATGAGGACCTTGGTCCCAATGGTAAGGTCACTTGTAGCATGTCTAATGGAGGCCCTTTTAAGCTGAAGGCTTCTTTTGACAATTACTACAGTTTGCTGACTGATGGGCCACTGGATCGGGAGCAGGTCAGCGAATACCAGGTCCTGATCACCGCCTCAGATGGTGGCTCACCACCACTTAGCACCCGCAGGACACTGACTGTGTCAGTTGCTGATGTGAATGACAATACACCAAGCTTTCCTCAACCAGAACAAGAACTTTTTGTGGCTGAAAACAATGGCCCTGGAGCCTCTCTAGGCCGCGTATTTGCCCAGGACCCAGACCTGGGGAAGAATGGCCTTGTCTTCTATAAACTGTTGGATCTTACCTCTGAGGGGCAGACAGCCTCCAGCTTCGTGGCAGTAGAAGCATCCAGTGGAGCTATCACTGCCAAAACTTCCTTTGACTTCGAGCGGCTCAAGGGCTTTTGCTTTCAAGTGGAAGCCCGAGATGGTGGCATTCCTCCCAGAAGTGCATCGGTGACTATGAACTTGTTCGTGGTAGATAGGAGACAATGCTCCAGTCATCTTGTTTCCCTTGACCAGAAATGGCACGATCCCAGTGGAAATTGTGTCCCGCTCTGCCCGAACTGGACACTTGGTCACAAAAGTAGTAGCAGAGGATGCAGACAGCGGCTCCAATGCCTGGCTTTCCTATCATGTCTCTCAGACTTCTGACTCTAGCCTTTTCCGAATTTCAGCTAATTCAGGAGAGCTCCGTAGGGCTCGCTTAGTTCTCCCCACTGAGGCAGTCAGACAGAGGGTGGTGGTAGTGGTTCGGGATCACGGAGACCCAGCACTCTCCTCCTCAGTTACGCTGGGCATGCTACTGAGCAACTCTGCCCCTCAGGTCCTTCCAGACTTTGAAGATACCTGGGAAACAGGAGGGCACCTTTCTGCCCAGAACCTCTATTTAGTCATTGCTCTGGCCTCTATTTCTTTTTTATTTCTGGGGTGCTTACTTTTCTTTGTGTGTATCAAGTGGAGCCAGAGCCCAGGTTGTTGCTCTCAGAGTTGCTGTCTCTCTCCAGAGGAACTGAGGTGTGGAAGGAACATGGCTTCGCATCCTTGCATGTCATCAACCACGATAGATGTCACTACGGTTGAGAGACTTTCTCAGACCTATCTCTATCGGGCCTCCCTGGGACTTGGTCCTGGTAATAACAGTTTGCCGTGGCGTGGGGAGTGCAGTGCTGCTGACTGGAGGGACCTGGCCACTGGGGTAGGACTGGATTTACCAATATCCTGTATTCAGATTCGGAACAGGAAAGATCATGCAAATGTCAATGCCATGGTAAGCAAATTTTATGGAATTTGATTGCCTTGACCAGGAGATGGCTGCCAGGTCTTTAAAAATGTTTCTTAGATTATCCTTTGGCAACACTTAATTCATTGAGTTGAACACTCCTGCTTAGCAGACCCTTTACTAAGAATTCTGGGAGTTTATAAAAAGTATTAAAAGATTGTTCCTGAACTGAAGGACATTATAGTTTGTTTTTTAGAAACAAAGGTAAGGCCCTGGCTGGGTGGCTAAGTTGGTTGGAGTGTTGCCCCCATACATCAAAAGTTTGCGAGTTTTATTCCTGGTCAGGGCACGTACCTACGATGTGGGTTCGATCACCAGTTGGGGTGCATACAGAAGACAACTAACTGATTGATGTTTCTCACATCGATGTTTCTTTCTCTCTCTCTCTCTCCCTTCCTCTCTCTCTGAAATCAATAAACAAATCCTTGGATGAGGATTAAAATAAAATAGAGTAGGACTAAGGATAAGAAATTCATACCTATTAAAGAACAATAAAAGTAATATAAAGGTCTAACAGTAAAAATAATAAAGCACAAAAATTTTTGGTACAAGTAATAAATTAACCAAAATGTTTTTAAATAACTCCTTTTAGGATTTTTTTAAAGGAATTACTTTTATTTTTTAAATGTTTTGACTTGCAGGGATTTTTAAAAAGATTTTATTTATTTATTTTTAGAGATGGGGAAAGGAGGGAGAAAGAGAGGTAGAGAAACATTGATGTGTGGTTGCCTCTCACACACCCCACACTGGGGACCTGGCCCACAACCCAGGCATGTGCCCTGACTGGGAATCAAACTGGCGACCCTTTTGTTTACAGGCCAGTGCTCAATCCACTGACCCACACCAGCCAGGGCTAAAGGAATTACTTAAAGCAAATATCCCTTCATTCAAAAAATATTTTTACTAACAGGTATGTATGTAAGACATTCTGATACCAAAAGTGAGAATGAAGATATGTTATTCTTTGCATAATACAAGCTTAAATTAATATCATGCAAAGTAAGACATTTACTCAAACTTTATAATACATGAGTAAAAATGATGAAAACCTAAAAAATGTAAAAATAAATCACAATGGATGTTCAAAGAAGGGAGAGAGAGAACATGAGAGAACATGTAGGCATGCAGGAGGGACTCAGAGATGGCATTTGAATTGGATCTTGAGTGATACACCACTTCATAAGATGTAGCACAGGCTGTACTTTGCATGAATGTTATTTAGGCAAAGTAGTCTTTTTTCTTTTTTTTTAGAGAATAATACTCCACATCATAACTAATAGCTCCATGCAGTGTTAGTAAGAACATAGAAATTATAAGCATCTCTCAGAAAACCTATTTATAGAGACAGAGGGATGATGGCATTGTGTATAGGACCTGACAATCCTTTTTTGTGTGTTTTAATTCATGTTTCCCAAGAAAGAAGAGCAATTATTATGTCAGGAACATGGATATGTTCAAAGGTTAACTTACCATTCAAAGTCTATTCAACTTGAATTTAATGTTCTTATTATTTTAGAAGCCAATATACTTATAAGTAAGTAAATACCGTATTTGAAAGTAATGTATCTAATAAAAGTTAAATTATTCAAATACTTCAATTTATCCATAGTGGCCCTTGGCATTTCAAAACTTTTTGGATGGCCCTGAGCAGTGTGGCTCAGTTATCTGGGCACCATTCTGCGAAGCAAAAGGTCTCTGGTTCAATTCCTGGTATAAAGAAATTAATATATATGAGACATGGGTAAAGTAAATTTTATAAATCTGAAGTATTTGTAATTCACACAGGCATTTATTATTTACTTTTTTCTGTCCAATTGCTTATTGATCCAACTTTGATTCTTTAGAAAAAATGTCATTGAATGTCTTAATAACAATTACAGAATTTTGGAAATAAAATACTTATTGCTCAAATTTTATACAACAAAAGCCCTTTGAAAAGGGTATCATTTTATAATAATTTTCACTGTGTGCCTGAGTTGTACAGAGTCATGTTGATGCATGTGTTTATATTTTGTTCACTTCCTAAGCTCTTCTGTCGTATTTTAGTTTATAGTGCATTTTAATACAGTTTACAGTACTAAAATCTATCAGTGTAAGAAACTCAGAAAAACATTCACATCCATCTCTCTCCTGTTGATAATATTTAACAGATATAATAAAAACTGGTTCACTGGCAGCAACCAGACAGCATGTGTCTCATGTCAATTTTTCCTTTTAAGATTTTTGGTGGACACTGTCAGTGTGTTCTTCATTTCCATGTCTCTGGTTGTATTTTGCTTTCTTGGTTGTTTTGTTGATTAGTTTCCACTTATAGGTGACATCATATGTTATTTGTCTTTCACCTCCTGGGTTATTTCTAGAGGGGAAAGGGAGGGGGATAATGGGGGATAGAAGGGAGATGGTCAAGTCGAGGAACACATAAGAACACCCATGGACAAGACATTGGTGGGGGGGGGTTGAATGTGAAGGTTGGGGGAGGGCAGGGGAGAGTAATTGAGGAAAAATGGGGAAAAACCATGAATGAACAGCAATAAAAAATTTAAAAAAGATTTTTGATGGACAATTTAACTTCTTTAGATTGTTATATCTAAAGAGATATAAAGTTCTACTTAGCACTTAAAATTAATTTCATTGAAAAATGCTTAGATAATATTTCTGTAGCAAAATGTAGAGGTGTACAACTGACTTTATTAAATATTCCACATGAAAATGATCATTTAAATATACCGGTGTTATTTTAGTGATCTTGTTATTCTCAGACAACTTGCTTTGGCTAGGGTACATAGCACACAAGATATTCCCCCTTAGTGGTGTCATTTACCAACAGTTGTAGAATGTTTTCGGCATTCTAGGTGTTTTTATTTGTTAATACATATTCCGTAAGTAGACTTTTCCAAAGGCTAACCAGATGTTTCTTTACATTTATTTTGACTTTGAAGCTGGTGACCACACTGAGAAACTTTAGAGGCTGTGACTAAGGGAGCTTTCATGGCATATGAAATACATTCAGATTTTTAAAAACGCACCATGTAGACGGTAAAATAATATTTGTTGTATGATAGAGAGGTTTCAAATATTGAAAAGGAGAGAAAAGAGCATTATATAACTTTAGTGGACAGAAGGGAAAAGCAATGCCTGGGAAATGTATGAATGGGAAAGTTTTAATAACGTGTCTGAGAATGTTCACGACCTACTGATTTTTGTTGCCTTCAGTATTTGCAGTTAGAGGGAAACAATACTATTTCAGAGACTAAAAACACTTAGCTGTGTTGGGATTAAGGTGAACTAAATTGCTACAAGGTTTTTACATTGCTCAAATGCACATGATGTGAATATCATAAATAACTCTTGGCAGAATGTCAAGTGAATATGGATGAGTCTGGGGTTTTGACGGAAGTATTACAGGAAGTTAGGAATTTGCGGGTAAGAATTATTCTTAAAAACCTAAGCTAAATGATAAAGGTGGTTGCTCATTTTGTTCCTAATTTTAATTTATGAAATGAGAATGGTTCAGGATATAAATAAACTTCATGTCTCTTTTATATGCATTTGTGGAAGAGAATTAGGATAATAATTCCTTCCTTAAGCTATAAATGCAGGTCATTATTCAGCTGGAACATGGCTTGGAATCCAGAAGTACGTACATGGTCACGCAATCTCCTGAGCTGCAAGAAAAGAGAAACACCTTTGTACCCCATCTCAAATTCTTGGCTGTTCCCAGAGCCACCTGGTTGCTAACTACACATATACTATTTTCATAGCATAGCTCTTTGTGACATACCCTCAGAAATATTCTCTCTGAATTCAGGCACATTATGCTTATTCTTTAGCATCTTTGAGCAAAGATCACAGCTGTTTCATTTAGACTCAAAATGATGTTCATACAAAATAAAACCAACCAATTAAAACATCTCAATGGTGGGTTTTTGCATCTATATTCATCACTTGCGATTGCCTTGTCATTTTTCTTTCTCGTGAGAAGGGTTTGATATGCTGGCCCTATTAAACAAGTTAGAAGTTTTTCTCTCTTTTTCTCTTCTCTAAAGGACATTATTTGTTAATATTGGTGATATTTCTTTTTAAAGTATTCAGTAGTATTCACTAGTGATGCTTTTTGTTCCTTAAATCTTCTCCGTGGGAAAGTTTTAAATCATGATATTACTTTATTAGTAATAAAATTATTCATATTTTTATTATTTCATTTTTGGGAATTCTGTTTTTCCAGAAATATATTAATTTCATCTAAACTATATTTCATTTATTTTGGCATAAAGTTGTTCATAATGTCATCCTGTAATCTTTTAACATTTGGGGATCTGTAGTGATAGTTCCCTCTTCAATTCTGACGTTAGTTATTGTCACCTCTCATTTTTCCTGACTAGACTTGGAAGCAACCATGTATTAATTATATTATGTTTTCAAGGACTAACTTTTTTGCCTTTTGGGATTCTCTTTTCTTGTATATCTGCTTTCTATATAATTGATTTCTGCTTTATTTCTTTCCTTATATTTTCTTTGTGTTCAATTTGCTACTTGTTTTCTAGCCTCTTGTTGAGCTTACCGACTTTCAAGTTTTGTTGTTTCTAATGTATGGATTTAAAGCTGAAAAATTTCCAGTAAGTGTAGTATTAGCTGCTTCATATAAGTCTTTTAAAACTTTTAACTGAAGTATGACATAAAGGTTCATATATCAAAAAGTGTATGGTTTGATCCAACACTTGGAGGGAACTGCCACGGAGGTAAAGGAGAGTATCACAAGCACCTTCCACCTCCCTCAACCCTCCCCTATAATTAATTACTCCCTCCTGAATATGACCATTATTATGAGTTCCAACACTATAGACATAGAATTGTATGGTATGATTGTGTTTCTCTGTCTGGCTCTTTGCAGTCAGTGTTATGCATGTGACACCCATCCAGGCGGCTGTGTGTAGCAGCACTTCATTCATTAAATTGCTGTTTATGGCATTGTATGAATATATCTCAGTTTATTTATCCATTTTTATGTTAATGTATTTTTCCATTTTTTTGCTATTGTGAACGGTTTTGCTCTGAACATTTTTCTCATGTCGTTGGATCACATATATTTGCATTTCTATTGGATGTGCAGCTAGCAGTGGGAACTGTTTGGCTATTAGGTGTGAGTATGGTCAGCTGTCATAGGTATTGCCAACAGTTTCCCAAATTAGCAGTTCCAAATTACTCTCCCACCAGCGGTACTTGAGAGTTCCCGTTACTCCATGTTCTTGTTATACTCAGCATCATCAGCCTTTAAAATTTTCATCATTATAGCGGTATGTACTAGTATCTCATTTTTTTTTCAGTTCTAGTTTTGTTATTTCTTCATGCAATATAATAATTTAATACTGAACACTTTACATAAGTGACTATTAAGATGCTAATACCATTAATCCCTTTCTTACATTATATGCTTTTTATTAAGTATTTTATTGTTGTTCTATTACAGTTGTCTCAATTTTTCCCCCTTCACTCTCCTCCACCCAGCCTACCCCCCACCTCCCACGGTCAGTCCCCACCATTTCCCTGTCTGTGGGTCATTATATACTTTTCTTTTAAAAATACTTTTTAATTTATTTACTTTTAGAGAGGGGAAGGCAGGGAGAAAGAGAAAGAAAGAAACATTGATGTGTGGTTGCCTCTTGTCACCCCCATCTGGGGACCTGGCCCACAACCCAGGTGTGTGCCCTGACTGGGAATTGAACCCAAGACTCTTTGGTTCACAGGCAGGCACTCAGTCCACCAAGCCACACCAGCCAGGGGCATGATATGCTTTTCTAAAAGTCAAGTTTATCCGTTGTTTGGGAAATATTTGTTCACAGACCTATACAAATCTTCAAAAAGTAGACACATTTTATTATACAGTAACAAAATATCACATCTGTCAATACCATTACTGACCCCACAAAATAGACTTTTTGTATTGGGAAATAGCAAGCTCACAGTGGACACAGGTTTTGCAAAATTATAATTCTCACTCAGAATCTTAAATGTCATTTGCAGCAAATACTTTGTTTTCCTTTCAGTGACAGACTAACTTAATTCATTTTTTAAAAAATGAAGGTATCACTTTTATTTTTCTCATTTTTTATTGTTGTTCAAGTACAGTTGTCTTTACTTCCCCCACCATCATTTAATTCATTCTAAAGAGAATGTCTGTTTTCTAGTATTAAAAGTATTCAGGTTCATCTTGTAAATTTCCTGCGTCAGAGTCAACTATTCTTGAAGGATCCTTCAGTTCCTTTTTGATGGAGACAATTTTTAGAGATAGAATCTGGGCAGTAAGTACACTTATTGCTACAGGGTTGAGTCAGTGTTTCTAGATATTTTCAGTTACTCTGCATTTTTAAAAAGATTCTTACATCACAAAGTCAATTCTAATCTTTCCAAGTTAAGCACTATATAGTGTTTACCTAATTTCATCAATCTTGAGTTTGAATCTCCTTTCCCCCCCAACAAAAATCCTGCTTTGCATTTATATCAGTATAATTACTCATTGTTACCCCACACTACTCAAACAATAGACTTTTAGAAAACAATACCAGCACCACACCAACAATATGATTACAGTATCACTTTAATATTTTTGCCATTCTGTTCATTTTTAGGTTGTATCTCACTGGGCACGTATGATACAAATTACTGGATTTTAAAGTATTTTGGAATAGTTCATCTCTGCACAGTTAAGCCATCAACTACATACAAAGTTAGGTTTGGTTTTTTCAAATTCCTTTCACATTTAGGGCTTGCTTTTTAGCACAGTTTTAACATATTTTTTAGATTTTATTTATTTATTTTCAGAGAGAAGGGAAGAGAGGGAGAGAAACATTGATGTGCAAGAAAAACATCAGCTGGTTGCCTCTTGCACACCCCCGACCGGGGACCCAGACGTGTGCCCTTACGGAATCAAACTGGCGACCTTTTGGTTTGCAAGCAGGTGCTCAAACCGCTGAGCCACAGCAGGCGGGGCTAATTTTTAAGTTATGTGAAATATTTACATGGTTCTATAATAAATTTATAAAACAACGTGTATTTAGAGAAATCTGGCATCTACTATCCCTGTTCCTTCACTCTAATCCTTCTCTCCCCTTATAGATAATCTCATTTTATTATTTATCCTTTTACTATTTGCTTTTTCATGTAAACATATATAGAGAAAATGTAAGTAAATATATATGTGTCTATCTTCTACTTTTTAAAAAAGATTTTATTTATTTATCTTTAGAGGGGAAGGGAAGGAGAGAGGGAGAGAAATACCAATGTATGGTTGCCTCTTGTGTGTCTCCTGCTGGGAACTGGCCTGCAACCCAGGCATGTGCCCTGACTGGGAATCGAACCCCTATACTCTGGTTCACAGGCCCATGCTCAATCCACTGAGCTAAACCAGCCTGGGCCTATCTTCTACTTTTAAGATAAATTTTAACATACAATACACATTCCTTCTAATTTTGATTTTCACTTAAAATATGAATTTATGACCACCCCATAGTACTATAGTATATAGAATATTCCTTGTTTCTTAATCATATATTTGATTAATAGAAGCTTCTAATTTTAATGAGATCCAATTTATCAATATTTTATTTTTTACTTAGCACTCTTTCTGTCCTTTTTAAAGAAAATGTACTCTACTTCAAGGTCGTGAGATATATCCTGTGTGATATTCTGGAACACTGTTGTCCAGTAGAAACTTCTTGTATGTTGGAAGTATTCTATTCCTGATTCTATATAGGACATATGGCTACTGGGCACTTAAAATGTTGGTAGTTGGAACTGTGGGACTGAATTTTTTATTTTAATAACATTCAACTTAAGTTTAAGTAACAATATCTGATTGTTGGTTGCATAGTTCCAGCAGACTTCTTGTTTTAACTTGCATATTTAGATTCTTAAATCCACCTGAAATTGTTTTTTTTTTTTTCAGTAGGGTGTAATGTAGGAGCTGAAATTCATTTTTTTTCTATGTGTAAATCCAGTTGGACTTTCTATATACGCAATGCCATTTAATAAAAAGACTAATTTTTTCTCACTACTCTGCAGTGCTACTTACATCATAAAGCAAGTGACTGTTTCAGGACTTGATTCTGTTTCATTGGTCTGTTTCATTCTTAAGCCATGCCATCCTGTGTTTAATAGAGTGGCTTTGAGTATTTATTGACATACAATGTGTAAGTTCTCCCACTGTGTTCTTCTGCTTCAAGATTCGTTTAGCTTAAGATTAATGTTTGGGCCCTGGCTGGCGTAGCTCAGTGGATTGAGCGAGGGCCTGTGAACCAGACAATCGCAGTTCGATTCCCAGTCAGGGCACATGCCTGGGTTGCAGGCCGGTTCCTTGCAGGCTAACTACCAGCAGGGGATGCACAAAAGGCAACCATACATTGATGTTTCTCTCCCTCTCTCCTTCCCCTCTAAAGATAAATAAATAAATAAAATCTTTAAAAAAAAAAAAGATTAATGTTTGGCCTTTTGCATTTCTGTGTATATTGTGGAATCAGTTTGTCAATTTCTACCAAAAAACCCTACTCAGATTTTAATTGATATTATATTAAATTTATAGAAAATACAGCACATATTGACACATTTTATTTGGATTTTGATATTTACTCTGTAAAAATATGGGGTTTATTGACATAGTAGCATTATATGACCATAAACATCTTTTACAGTAACATGGTGTATTCTTCCATTTATTTTACTTATTTTCTTTCAATGTTTATGTGTTTGTGTGAGTGTGTGTAGAGAGGTATTGCATAACTTTCATGAAACATTTTGATGCTATTTAAAATTTCTCATTTTATATTTGGTTTTTGTTGCAGGTACATAGATATAAAATATATTTTATATAACTCTATATCCAGGGTTCTTGCTAAATTTATTTTAAAAGTTCACATTTTTTAAAGGTTTTATTTATTTATCTTTAGAGGGGAAGGGAAGGAGAGAGGGAGAGAAGTATCAATGTATGGTTGCCTCTCGTGTGTCACCTGCTGGGAACTGGCCTGCAGCCCAGGCATGTGCCCTGACTGGGAATCAAACTGCAATCCTTTGGTTTGCAGACCCGCACTCAATCCACTGAGCTACACCAGCCAGGGCAGAAAGTTTTAAATATTTAATATAAAATACATTTTTTGATTTTTTTCAGAGAACTTTTATCAGGTAAAGGAAATTTCCTTCCTTTTCTAATTTACTAAGAGTTTTTAAAATCATAAATGGATATGAAATTTATCATGTTTTAATGTTTATTGAGGTACTCATATGATTTTATCCTTTCATTTATTGAAATTATGTATTCTATTAGTTGATTCATTAATAATAAACCAACCTTGCATCCTTGGAGTAAACCCCAGTTTGTAGTGATGGATTATCCTTTATATTAGTGAATTTAGTTTTCTAAATTTTGGCTTAGAATTTAAAAAAATTGTGTTTATAACAGAAATTGGCTTGTAATTTTCTATTGTAATGTTTATGTCAGAGTTTGTTATCATAGCTATGTTGGTCTCATGTAAGTAAGCTGAGAAATATTACCTTTTTTTCACTGACTTGAAAAGTCTTTGTAAATTAGTATCCTTTTCCCCATAAACATTTACAAGAATTAAGAATAAAGCTTTAGTGCTGGTTGGTGTGGCTCAGTGGATTAAGTGCTCGCCTGCAAACCAAAGGGTCGCTGGTTCCATTCTCAGTCAGGGCACACGCCTGGGTTGTGGGCCAGGTCCCCATTAGGGGGCACTGGAGAGGCAACCACATGTTGATGTTTCTTTCCCTATCTTTCTTTCCTCCCTTCCCCTCTCTAAAAATAAATAAATAAAATCTAAAAATAGCCCTGGCTTGTGTAGCTCAGTGGATTGATTGCAGGCCTGCAAACCAAACAACCAAGGTTCTACTCCCAGTCAGGGCACATGCCTGGGTTGCAGGCCAGTTCCCAGCAGGGGATGCATGAGAGGCAACCATACATTGATATTTCTCTCCCTCTCTTCTTCCCTTCCCCTCTAAAGATAAATTTTTTAAAAATCTAAAAATAAAAAATAAAGCCTAAAAATATTTTAAATTATAAATTCAATATCTATAATAGCATAGAAATATAAAGGTCTATGTTTGTAGTTATATCAGTTTGCTTAATTATGTTTCCAATAAATTTGCACCTTTAATTTAAATTTTATAGTGTATGAACTTAAAGTTGTTCACAACATTTCTTATTTAATACTGTAGGTACCCTAGTGATATTCTTTTACACTCCTCATACTGGTATTTTTTTATTTCTCTTGTTTTTGGTGTAAGTTTTGCCATAGATTTATTGGTTTTATTAGTTTTTTTCTTCCTAATGAGCCACCTTTTACCACTGGGAAAAAGAAGACACATTTCCTTTAAATTAACAATAATAAGATTAATGACTAAGTTCTCAAGGAAAAAAGTAGAAGCCAAAAAACAATAAAGTGACCTCTTCAAAAGGCTTAAAGAAAACATCTGCAAACCTAGAATTTTATACCCAGCAAAAATATCCTTAAAAAAACTGAAAGTAGATAAAAATAATACTATTTTCAGCCCTGGCTGGTATAGCTCAGTGGATTGAGTGCAGACTGTGAACCAAAGGGTTGCCAGTTCAATTCCCAGTCAGGGCACATGCCGGGGTTCCAGCCAGGTCCCCAGTGGGGGCCACGTGAGAGGCAACCACACATTGATGTTTATCTCCTTCTCTTTCTCCTTCCCTTTCCCTCCCTCTAAAAATAAATAAATAAATAATAAATAAATAAATTAATTAATTAATAAAATCTTTTTAAAACCCTATTTTCACATGAACCAAAAATGAGGAAATGCATCCCAAGCAGATCTGTAGTGAGAAAAATAGTAAGAGATTTCTTTAAGTATATGGAAAATATTCCCAGGTGGAAGCATAAAAATGTAGAAAGGAAGAAAGAAAGGAAGGAGGGAGGGAAAGAAGCAGGCAGAGAGGGAAGGAAGGGAAGAAAGAAAGAAGCAGAAGTAATGTATTCACTGAATCAGATAACCATAATATGTAGAATTTAAAATATTAAAAAAATGGAAATATATTAAAACAATAACATAATATATTAGTATGATGAGAGGTAAATAGAATTAAAAGATTTTAAGGCCATTGCATCATCATTGCATTGTCCTGGAAGTGGTAAAAGTAAACATTTATGTTAGACTTCAATAAGTCAAGAATGCATGTTTTTGCTCGAACAAATAAACGAATTTGGCAAAACAGTGGGATACAAAGTCAATATCCAGAAATCAAAGCCATTTTTGTGTACCAACAATGAAACAGCAGAAGCAGAAATCAAGAAAAAAATGCTATTTGATATAGCAAAAACAAAAATAAAATACCTGGGAATAAATCTAACCAAAGAGGTAAAAGACCTGTATGCAGAAAACTATACAACACTGAAGAAAGAAATCAAGGAAGACACAAACAAATGGAAACATATACCATGTTCATAGATTGGAAGAATTAACATCATCAAAATATCATATTACCCAAATCAATTTACAGATTCAATGCAATATCTATTAAAGTACCAATGGCATATTTCACAGACATAGAACAAACACTTCCAAAATTTATATGGAACCATAAAAGACCCTGAATAGCAGCTGCAATTTTGAGAAAGAAGAACAAAGTAGGAGGGATCACAATACCTGATATCAAACTGTATTACAAGGCCACTGTAATCAAGGCAGCCTGGTACTGGCATAAAAACAGGCACATAGACCAATGGAATAGAACAGAGAGCCCAGAGAACCCCAAATCTCTACAGTCAATTAATATTTGACAAAGGGGGCCGTAACATAAAATGGGGTAAAGATAGCCTCTTCAACAAATGGTGTTGGGAGAACTGGACAGCTACATGCAAAAAAATGAAACTCGAGCACCAACTTACACCATACACCAAAATTAATTCAAGGTGGATAAAAGACTTAAATATAAGCCGGGAAACCATTAAAGCCCTAGAGGAGAGCACTGGCAGGAAAATCTCAGATATTCCATGCAGCAATATTTTTACTGATATGGCCCTAGAGCAAGGGACATAAAGGAAAGAATAAACAAATGAGATCTCATCAAAATTAAAAGCTTCTGCATGGCTAAGGAAAACAGTATCAAGATAAAAAGAGAAGCAACTGTTTGGGAAAACATATTTGCCAGTGATATCTCAGACAAAGGTTTCATCTCCAAAATATGCTAAGAACTCACACGACTCCACTCAAAGAAGACGAGCAACCCAATTAAAAAATGGGCAAAGGACTTGAACAGACACTTCACCATGGGAGACATACAGAGGATACATGAAAAGATGCTCAATATCGCTAGGTATCAGAGAGATGCAAATTAAAACCACAATGAGATACCACTTTACACCAGTCAGAATGGCTATCATAAACAAAGAAACAAACAACAAGTGCTGGAGAGGTTGTGGGGAAAAGGGGACCCTAGTTCACTGTTGGTGGGATTGCAGACTGGTACAACCACTATGGAAAACAGTATGGAATTTTCTAAGAAAACTAAAAATGAA